>NC_092413.1:182877516-183181787 GCF_040894005.1 Engystomops pustulosus
CCTCCTGCCCAGGATTATCAGAAAGATAAGACAGGACAGGGCAAAAGTAATTTTGATAGCTCCCTTTTGGCCTCGTCGGGCATGGTTCTCAAGTCTAAGGGAGCTGTCAGTAGCCGATCCCTGGGTGCTTCCGGAATCCAGGAAATTATTGTCGCAGGGCCCGATCCTCCATCCAGAGATAAAAGCCCTGCATCTGACGGCCTGGCTATTGAGAGGATGATCCTCCAAAAGCAAGGTTTGTCTCGTGAGGTGATTTCCACTCTAAAGAAGTGTAGGAAACCAGTTACATATAGGATCTATCATAGGATCTGGAAGGCTTACTTTTCCTTCTCTGGTCAGGACCCAGAGCGGTTGGCTCAGCCTAATGTTAGTAAGATTCTTGAGTTCCTGCAGAAAGGATTAGAGAAGGGTCTCAAGCCGGCTACTCTTAAGGTTCAGGTGTCAGCTCTAGGAGCCTTATTTGATCAGGAGTTAGCCAAACATCCCTGGATTTCCAGATTTATTAGGGCAGCAGGTAGAATTCGGCCCACAATTAGGAGTAAGTTGCCTCCCTGGGATTTGTCTATGGTCCTCAAGGCTTTGTCAGGCCCTCCCTTTGAGCCATTAGATAATATTTCTATTAAGCTTCTCACTTTTAAGACGGTTTTTCTTACAGCCATTACCTCAGCCAGAAGGGTAGGCGAAATGGCAGCTCTGTCCTATAAACAGCCATATTGTAGAGTCTTGGATGACAGGGTTATCCTTAGACCAGACCCAGGGTTCCTGCCTAAGGTAGTTTCTGATTTCCATAGATCTCAAGACATCATCCTTCCATCATTCTGTAGTAATCCTAAGACAGAGAAAGAGAGTGCTTTTCATTGTCTTGATGTTAGACGGAGTATTGTACAGTATTTGGATTCCACTTCTAGTTGGAGGAAATCAGATAGCTTGTTCATTTTCTTTTCAGGAAAGAATAAGGGGAATAAAGCATCTTCCACAGCCATCGCTAGATGGATTAAAGTGACTATTCAGATGGCCTATGAGATTGCGGAAATTCCTGTTCCGGTCGGCATCCGTGCCCATTCAACTAGATCATTAGCTACATCATGGGCCGAGTGTAGGGATGCTACGCTGGAACAGATCTGCCAGGCGGCCACTTGGTCTACCCCGCACACTTTCCTAAAACACTATAGGGTGGATGTGATGGGTTCTTCCTCTCTTTCATTTGGAAGAAAAGTCTTATCCTCTGTTATCCCCCCCTAATTGTTTGTATTTTCTCTGCAATTCTCTCTGGTGGTGCCGTCGTGATGAAGGGGAAAACAATGAATTACTCTTACCGGTAATGTTGTTTCCTCAAGTCACGACGGCACCTGGTATTCCCACCCGGGTGTTACTTTTTTATGTGGTTTGATTCACGGGTGTCGCAAAAAAAAAAAAAAAAAAAAAAGAGACATGAAGAAGATATATATATATATGCCGGATGAATATGTGTATATGTTTTGTCTACTAACTAAACGGCTCTTCCAAGAAATTCTCTGTAACCTAACTGAGGTGGAGTAGGAGGAGCCTCTTTTTATGCTCAGGTTTCCTGTCCTTGGAGGGCGGATCCCTATCTCTCTCTGGTGGTGCCGTCGTGACTTGAGGAAACAACATTACCGGTAAGAGTAATTCATTGTTTTCTAAGCAGGAGGGATGTTCTTGGTTAATGTTTGGATATTTCTGTTGTTCTTGCCCAAAGTATAGGACGTATTCCGTAGAATTTGGCACATAATCATTACAGGCCTAAGTAACTTTATCTTGTGACTTTTTTTTTCACAGCCAAGAAGCAACCACCATCCCCACTACCACATGATATTGCAGTCATCATGTACACAAGTGGATCCACTGGACTCCCCAAGGGAGTGATGATCTCTCACAGTAACATCATAGCTGGCATCACTGGCATGGCACAAAGGATACCAAATCTGGGGTAAGTGCACAAGATGGCAATACAGATGGTCTCCTAATTAAGAACACTCAAACATGCAGAAGACCCCTAGTTACAAAGGGACCTCTGTGGAAACACTTTGGATGCTGGTAATTTAGCCCTAGAACTTAAGACCCAGGCTGCAATTGTCAACTGAGATTTATCATGGATATTCAAATTAAGATTTATACTTATCCCTTGTTTCAGTGACAACTCAAAATTTTGAAAATCCAATTGTCACAGAAACAAAAACAAATTTTGTATTTCCCGACTGGCATACAAATTCAACTTAAGAACAAACCTACAGAACCTGTCTTATACGTAACTTGTGGACAGAGTGTAATTGGAGTTTAGTCCATTGTAGCAGTCGTCAAAATGAATTTGTGACTGATCACCAGCCTCTACTCAGCTGCTTTTGTTTTTTTTCTTTGCACCTGTTCCTGATTTCTAAGAAGTTTAAGAAATCTTATTTGCTATAATTTTTAGTATTAAAAAGTTTGTTCACTCATTCCAATATCCTCTATTGCAGAGAGACTGATACGTACATTGGCTACCTACCTCTGGCCCATGTGCTAGAGCTGAGTGCAGAGTTGGTTTGCGTGTCACGTGGCTGCCGCGTCGGCTACTCATCACCACAGACGCTCTCTGATCAGGTGAGTAGTGGAAGAAGGGGGTTCACATTGTAGATTCTCCAGCAAAGTCCTTAAATGGCAAATCGATTTCAACGCTCTTATCCTGCGAGTGATAGAGGGTGGTCCTAAAAGAAGAGTCCTATTGGGGTCTATAGAACTGGATAGACACTTGGCTTGTACAGCTTCTCGGTAGACTATACCTCTCCCCCAGACCTTTCCGTTTCTCTAGGTGAATTCTGCATTCTGTAAAGTCCCGTCTCACTGAAGGTTATTTATGAAGCTTATCAATAGTGTTGGATGAAATCCCAGGCAATTTGCTACTTTATTGGCCAATGACAAATTTACAGCAGTTAATCTGCCACGGTTATACACGGTTGAACATACGTGGCAGGCACTCATTTGTATTAATCTTTTCCCTTTACTATAGCTCTACAACATAACGTTTTAGACTTCTCGGCTCATCTCTTCATATTTTACTCAGTTTAGTCAATTTGGAAAATTTTCTAAATTCTGATACAGCAGTAGAGTGACTCGGGAATCTGCCATTGTACATAATATAGGATTGTGATAATAGATCGTGAAAAGGGGAGGGGGTCTATTGACATAAGCGACGTACAAGGCATTTATAATTCAGCTAAAGAGAACACTGGAATGACGCAAAACATGTCCTGTTCTCAGTGTATATTTTCTTAATTCTCTGCACCTGTCAGACTTGTGTATACATTTGACTTAACCCCTAAGAAGATGTTAAAAATGAACCTTTTTATGTTCCACAGTCCACCAAAATCAAGAAAGGAAGTAAGGGGGATGCATCAGAACTACAACCAACTCTGATGGCCGCTGTCCCTGTAAGTACTGAAAAACGTGTAACCCCCTTGTTACTGTAAATAAACTAACCGCCCTGACGTGGGGCTGACTCAGAGTTACAGGACGGCGTGTGAGGACGTCCAGGTACAAATATTTACACTCATTTTCTGCAAGCGTCTGATAATAGTGATGGATCTGAGGCAAACACATCAGAGGTGTCTTGTGACCTTTCCACGTTACACAGTGTGAAATCTTATGAGTACATAGAGGATGTATAATTACTGGGTGACAGAACAACATGTTATGGACAGCCTGTTCCCACAACCCAAAACTCCCAACTAGTCACAGTCCCCTCTAACCGGTCTATAATTCTGCCAGTGCCATGCGGGTGTGTAGTTCCCAGCTCTTATTTATTGTCACATCTGGTTATTTTTTATATATATCATAATAAAAATTAAGGTCAGCTTATGCATTTGGCTTAAGACGTAGGCTGTGAGATCGTTTTTATGTGCGTCTAGGCCATCTTTAGCTGGGGCTGACTTGATGCAGACCCTGTACTAAAAAGCTGAATTAAAGTGCATGTAGTATAATGCTTGAGAATTGTACAGGTCTGTGCAGGGCACGCGGCCGCGTGGTGCAGGGCTCGTGGCCGCGTGGCGCAGGGCTCGCGGCCGCGTGGCCGCGTGGCGCAGGGCTCGCGGCCGCGTTGTATATTTACTTCTAATGCGTTTTTTGACATGTTTTGTTTTTTCTTTAGGAAATTATGGATCGCATCTATAAGAACGTCATGAGTAAAGTAGCCGCTATGAGCCCCGTTCAGAAAGGTCTTTTCTCCCTTGCATACAACTACAAAATGAAGCAGATATCCAGAGGCTACAGCACACCACTGTGTGACAGGTAAAACAAGTCTATTTGCTTTGGGGCTCACCTTCCCCCAGTATATTTCACTTCCATTTTTTTTCGTGGACATAAAAAACTCAGGTCAATTGTAAGACTTGGCATTAGGTCTGTAAAAATGGGACAGCACATGGATGGACCTTGTTGGAAAATAGTCAATTGCTTAATGCAAACCTGCGGGTTGATCTTTGCTGCCAATCTAGATCCCAGACAATGTTTATATGCTGTGAATTAAGAGATTATTCTGTAATGAGCTGTAGTATATTGCTTTACATGTCCATACTGATTAAGTCCAGAAAACCGGGAAGTGCATTGTAGCGTGACTGAAACTGTAAGCAAAGACCTCAGTCTAAAAGTCATGAGATGCGTTGTAGGAAGTGGGATGTCTCAGCCTGGATCTCTTAGTGTCGGGATCACAAGATGGAGCATGTGTAGACGTTGTCATGTGTCCTCCTCCTCTTTACTATGTGATGGCCTCCTCCAGCTGTCATCTGGCACTTACTTGTGACCCCACAGGGTAAATAAACCTTGTCGAGTATTGGGGCTGCTAAATCCATGGCTATTTGTTATATCTCTATGTAGGCAAACATTTTGGTCATTTCCATTATTCTATACTTCTTTACCTGCTGTATGAATATTACCTGGTGTAATAAGTAGTTGTGGTTACTATGCATTTCCATCTAAGATAACAAAACCTTTCTCGGTTTTTGTTCGTTTTATTAACTTGTCTTTCCAGGATTGTGTTTCGGAAAGTGAGAAAGTTACTAGGGGGGAAGATGAGAGTCCTGCTTTCTGGTGGGGCACCTCTTTCGGCTGCCACCCAACGCTTCATGAACATCTGCTTCTGTTGCCCTGTCGGTCAAGGGTACGGTCTTACTGAAACCTGTGGTGCTGGTACCATCACAGAGAGTGAGTGTTTGACTTTGTCAAGTTATACTGTATTTATTAATAATAAATAATAGAAATAAATAATACATAATAAATTGTGTAACTGACCTACATTTTTCTTCTTTTTCAGTGTGGGACTATAGCACGGGGAGAGTGGGGGCACCTTTGGTCTGTTGTGAGATAAAACTTAAGAACTGGGAAGAAGGTAATTTATGCATCAAATTCTGCAGATATTTAAATTTTTCCTGGAATTCCTTGATGTTTCATTATCTAACCTTTTGTTTGCACTTTTTTTCCTCTCCTTTCATGACTTCTCAAATTACTTATTCTCGTCCTCTGCAATGCGGTTGCTCTTAGAAACGGGTCTGCAAGGTCGTTAGGTTGAACCCTAAGTGGGTGAATAATCTGCAGTATTTTACTGTGACTCAATCTCATCTACAACCTGCAGAATAAATTTGTGCAGATTTTAAAGAGGACGCCCTCTCCTCCTGCATGTCAAGTGAAATGCAGTTACCTACTACAAAAAACATAAAAAATTCTGCATAATTCTTTACATAATTATTACTATTGCTGTGACTAGTTTCTATGTGGCTTGAAGCTTGTTACTTGTAATGTAGATTCCCATGATCTGTTTAGTGTAAGCTTGGAATGATTAATCTCGTTGGAAGCCATTAAAGGCTTATTCCCATTTGTGCCGTTTTTCTTGCTCCGCTATACATTGAGGACAAAGGTCATCTCTAGTAATTAGTTTCTGCTTTCATTTCTATACTAATAACTTAACTCATTGTTTAGGCGGTTACTTCAATACTGACGAGCCCTGTCCCCGGGGAGAGATTCTGATTGGTGGCCCCAATGTGACCATGGGATACTACAAAAATGCACAGAAGACCAAAGAGGACTTTTTAGTCGATGGGAATGGCCAACGCTGGTTCTGTACTGGAGATATTGGGGAATTTCACCCTGATGGCTGCCTGAAGATAATTGGTGAGTAGTGCTGGGTGCCAAATGTGGTTGTTTTTTTTTTTTTTTATGCATCCTTCTCTACCTTAACCTAAGACACTTAATCTTCACGCTTCATCTAACATTTCAACAATGCGGGAAAATATAAGAAATTTTATAATATAATCTTATGAAATAAAAACACTGATTTTCCATTCATCAGACTCTCTTCAATTCCCTCTTCACTCCTAGGGCATGAATCACATGAATACTTATTGGAAATTCTCAGTTTGTAAGAGAAGGATTAGCAGAGTCTCCTATGCTTTGTGTATGTGTGCGGTGTATGGGAGACTTCATTGCAGCTTGTCTCCACCCTCTAGGTTTTGGCATCAGGGAAACTGCTTAAAGGACATAAATCACCAGTTTTACTGGTGGTAGTGTCCTAATTGTACTGCTTGTTCAGTCTAGGGCAGTGGTGCCAGAGGTGGCACTCATAGCCCTTTGTGGGCACCCAGGACTTCACCCCAACACAGAGTTTGCCAGATATGACTCGAGGCTTTCTCCTGTGGTCCAATGCCGCTCAGGACATGCCATGCTCAGCGCCATTTTAAAGCGACATCCTTGGGTGCCAGGACTACAGCAGGAGCAAGAAGGTGTGGATAGAGATGCATTGTCATTTGAGCTCCTGCTTTGGGTCGCGTAATTCTTCCTCTTCAGGGGATCCTGGAGGGAAGCTACAATCCAAATTTCTCCATCAACCTTCTATTGTATTGGTGAACTCAGGACACCAATATGATTAAAACCTGTGATACAGCTGGGATCAATAAGTTACTACTTAAATTGTCATGTTGGCACTTTGCGACATACAAGTGGGTTTTGGTTGTAGCTTGGGCACTCTGTCTCCAAAAGGTTCGACATCATTGGTCTAGGGCAGTGATGGCTAACCTATGGCACTGGTGCCAGAGGTGGCACTCAGAGCCCTTTCTGTGGGCATTCAGGCCATCACCAGAGATGACTCCAGGTATCTTCCTTGGAGTCCCAGACACTACTGTTGATTTAGATTTTCTTTAAGCAGTTTCCCTGATGCCAAAACCTAGAGGGTGGAGACTATCTGCCATGGAGTCCTAATTAAGACATTCTATCACCATTATATAGATGTCTTTTAAAGAAATGCAGAGTCATACATAGGCCACATGTGTTTCATGTGTCCCTTGGGTAAATGAAGTGGTAATGCACCATGCATTGCTTAATTTATTTCTATGGTGCCATCTCTACTTTTTCGGTCTATCCCCTAGATGTCATTGCCACAGGGGGTCATACGAGGGACTTGGGAACTCATATTATTAGTGAGTAAAATCCTTTCAATGTTGCCTGTAGAGCAGGTGCTCCCAGTTTTTGGTGTTGGTTCACTGGTTTGTAAATGAGTCTTGTTACTAGGGTTGCACTGATACCGGAATTTTGAGTGTGATGCGATACCCAGAAAAGTGTCACAATACCGATACGATAATTTCAAGAAAAGGAAATAAAGTCCTTTAAACACAGGCATGGCATCCGCATTTTTTGCAGATGTGCAGCAGAAAGGCCCATCTGAATGACCCCTTATTTTTTGTCTTGTATGTTTTTATTATTGTAATTTTATTCTATTGTATGCTTATAAAAAAAATTAAATGTGATGGTATAAAGGGAGATCTCTTAGAAGATCCATCTATGTACTAGTGTTTTAAGCCTATTGACAGTCAGTAACCTAGTGGATAGAGGCTCTGTCCTGTATCTCTATGGCAGGTGGAGGTTGTGGGTGCAAATCCCAGGCTGGGTAAAAAATTATTTAATTGCTTAATTTAGAGTCTTGTCTGGGCAAGCCCTGGGAGATGTAGAGACTCCATATATGGAGATTGGGATATCTCCCTGATGACGTGGTCCCTGTCACTATCCTGACACCTCTACACAAAGGAGTCTGTACAACAGTAGAAGTATTTTAGTACCGCAAGTAACACAAACCCAGTGTTGAACCGTTCTTACTTTGAAAGTATCGCCAAGTACCAATATTTCGATGAACTGTTCAACCCTACTTTGTACATTGCTGAACCCTTGTTTTCTTTTTATTGTAGTTTTGTGTTGCATATAATTTACAATCCTCACCATATAGTTAACTGCAATAAGTTAATTTTCTCTTGTTTTTAGCATGAAAAGTTAAGCCCATATTTATATGTATACGAATGTACGGTGACACTTTTTAAGGTACCTGTTTCCGTAGTTGCTATCCGATGCCTTTTAACACTGCCTAAGTTTTCCAGTAGTTAGTTTTACTACCAAAGAAGCCAATCGTAGATTTCCTGTAATCTCCTTCTAGTTCTCTTAGGGTGAAGACACACATGGCATTTTTGGGCCGTTTTTGGGCCGTTTTTACTAAGTGCGTTTTCAGATCGTTAAAAACGCATGCGTTTTTCATTGCGCAATTTCGGAAAAACGGACAAAAACGCATGCGGTTTCAAAAAACGCATGCGTTTTTAAAAAACGGATGCGTTTTTTAACGCATGCGTTTTTAACGATCTGAAAACGCACTTAGTAAAAACGGCCCAAAAACGCCATGTGTGTCTTCACCCTTATAATTGTAGTCGCTCTGTAATTGATAGTCTGACCGGTAACTACTAACAGAGACGACCATCAAACACACTGACCCGTCACCAAACTCTGCATCCTGTTCTATAAATCCGGAGGCCCTTTGCTTGTACAATGTCATTGGAAGGGATATTCCCAACACTTGCCCCATGTCCGGGGACAGAAGTCTGATATATTGAAGGTCCAACCACTGAGACCCCCAGTGACTAAATGGTGGTCTCCTAAATTACTGAGCAGTAGTGTCTATACATCATTGGCGCTCCATATACCTCTTTTGTACTGATGGTGCCTTGTATTTGGTGTTCCCCATCAGTCCCATGGAGTGGGAACGCATGTGCACTGCTGCTCCGTTCAGAAAGGGAATATGTGGACCCCAATGCTCCAGAGCACTGGAGGTCCCAGCAGATCCCCCCTGACATCAGATACCTATTCATTTTCCTGTTGGAAGGGTATGAATGTAATGAGCAATACAATACAAAAGTACAGGTTTATATAGGAGCTGGTGATTTTCTTGAGGAACTGCTTCTTATTGATAGATTCTTATTTTAATTTGCCATATTTTTACATATTAATGGGAATCTGTCAGCAGTTTTGACCATAGAAAGCTGCAGACCGTATTGGGCAATAGCCTATGAGATCTGCATACCTTTTGTATCTGATGTATGAAACACATTTTTATATTCCAGGTTTGTCGCTGGACTTTGTTGCATTCGTGTGAGATCTCTTAACTGTTCTACTGCTTAGCCCCATCCCCTGCCATAGTATTTAAGCATCAGGGGGAGGGCCTGTGCAGTACAGAGGAGAGATCTTTCACACCAGTGCATTACAGTGCTTCAAATCCAGCTACAATCCTGGAACATGAATGTATTTTCACAGTCCTGCTGCTACCAACATATAAAAAGGTATGGTTACACATATTTCCAGGGTAGCTACTTAATGATTTGTCAGATTCGCTTTGACTATTTTGTAGCTTTAGAGAAAATGCTGGGGTCTGTGTGTTTCAGAATGGCGCTCATAACTTGTTGTATGATTAGCCTTTCTTGGGCTCTGTTTGCTTCGGAGACTGTTTGATGCCTATGGTTCTGATTCTGAAGTGACCAGAAGCATTGTCATTGGTGTCCAGTGTAACGATTTTTCTATGCCAGATACCACAGCCCAAGTGTGAACAAAGCCTGAATAGAGCTGCTCCAAGAGCGAGACTTTGTACATGTGGTTTCATGTTCTCTAATGTGTTCCCCAGACAGGAAGAAAGACCTGGTGAAGCTCCAAGCCGGAGAATATGTTTCCCTCGGTAAAGTGGAGGCGGCTCTGAAGAACCTCCCCATCGTGGACAACATCTGTGCTTATGCTAATAGGTAAGAGCAATTGTACAGACTAACGGTATAGGGACCACACCTCACAGAAATGTGCGAAACTTACTGATGGAAGGGGGTGAATAACAAGTGTTGTAGCAGATGAGGAAGATTTATCATCAAGTTTGTTCTAGTTGCCCTTGGAAACCAATCAGAACTCAGCTTTCATTTTGTAAACAGCTTTGGGAAAGTGAAAGCTGAGCTCTGGTTGGTTGTCATGGGCAACTACAACATTTCTGCTTTAAGAGACTTGTGATAAATCTCCCCCTGTATTTTCTATTTGTAACATTTGGACATGTTGCATCTCGGGCAGTATTGGGTCTTTGTCTCGTTGTCTGTTTTCTCCTCCCCATCCCCCAATAGAAGAGTAATGTTTTCCATTGATTTAATAACGTCTGGAATGTCTCCCTGTAGTAACGATGTAGCGTGGTGTTGTGAATGCTGCCCTCGTGCTAGTATCGCGTCATGCTTTCTCTCCTGCATGCGGATGAGTAATTTCTTTCCAATACAATAGACCTCCGCTGTGTGGGTTTACGTCTGCAGAGATCTATGCTGTGCGCCTTGTGACGAAGAACTCTGCATTATACAACTACAAGAACTCCTGCTCGGACTTGGCTTTTTATTCTATTCCTATAGCTTTGTAGGTTTATCCGAGCCCTTAGTAGTTTTTATGCATATAAGACCACAGATCTGCCGTCCATTGTTTGCTTCCCATGCGTGAGATCCGGGCAGCATGGTGGCTTAGTGGTTGGCATTACAGCCTTGCAGCACTGGGAACCTGGATTCAGGTCCCACGGTCAACATCTGCAGAGAGTTTGTATGCTCTATCCGTGTTAGCGTTGGTTTCCTCTGGGTCCTCTGTTTTCCTCCCACACTCCAAAACATACTGGCAGTATGATTAGATTGGGGACAAGAACTGATTTGACATGCTCTGTGCAGCGCTGCGGAATCTGTGTGTGCTATATAAATAAAGGAATTATTATTAACAACATGTGAATCTGCAGCACTGTCTGCGCTATATAAAAATAGAGGAATCCTCTGATTACACAGCGCTGCACAGAGCTTGCCAAATCAGTCACTGTCCCCAATCTCCTCCATTTTAGTTTTCTGAAGTCAGTATTCACTTGCAGCGTGTAGACGCGTTACTTTTTCTAATCCAGATTTCTTCCAGCAGCTTGTTTTTTAAGAGAATGTTTATTGGTGTCCTCCAATCCTCTTAAAAAAAAAAAAAAAACTAAAAAGCCTCTTTATACCAGGAATGTAGAAGTGATCCAAAGGCGGCTACTCTTTGTCTAGGGCCAAACACTACAGCAAATGCTAGAATGTATAGCAGGTGGACTATAAAAGCCTCACTAATGCAAAGTTTTCATGCTTTTTAGTCCTAGTTGGTGCACGATTTTTATTTTTTGGACATAGTTATTTTTCCTGCAGAAGTTGTTCAGTTGATGACCTGTTCACACATTGCAGTTCACACTTTAGATGCTTATTGGTACCTATTGGTGCAGCAGATGTTAACTCGCAGTATAACTTGTTAGCTACACTTGCATATTAATGCAACTATTTACTAACTTTTTAAAAATGTGTTCTTTTTCAGTGATCAGTCATATGTCATTGGCTTTGTGGTGCCAAACCAAAAGGAGCTGGTGAAGCTGGCAGAGAAGAAAGGAGTGCAAGGAAGCTTCGAGTCTCTGTGCAATAATCCACTAATGGAGAAGGAAGTGCTGAGAGTTCTAGCAGAATCTCCGGCTGCAGGTAGGTGACTGGCAACTACTTACTCCAGCCTAGAAAACAACCGCACGCTACTATAATGTACCTAGTTCATAGACTGCAGGTTATGGGACTACATGCTAAGTTTATAGATGTCAGAAAGCATGGTTTTTATAAATCTGTACATGGGATGTAAAGTGTTGCTTGGTCTTGTTCCATGTCAAAGGAAGTCTGACGGCACCAGACACTGATATGTAAAGCGGACAAAATGCATTGTAGATTGTCTTGCTAGTTACATGATTGTAAAAGCCTCACTGGAGCATAGGGGATTGCCCACTAGTCACTTTACATGCACTAGGCAATCTCCGTCAGCTCCATAGAGATAAATGGAGCAGAATGGACATGCACAGTCTGCTGCTCCGCTCATCTCTGGGGGCGACAAGAGTTCAGACAGTTCTCCCTGTTCTCATGATATGTGGACTCACATCAAGGTGACCTCTACCGATCAGAAATTTAGGCCCCATCCTATGAATAGGGCCTAACTTGTTTTGAGGGAAAACTGCTTTTATACCTAGTAAAACTCCAATATAGCTGCACATATATATTAAAAAATAGCACCTAATGAGAGGTTCCCTTTAAAGTGGATTTGGAGGTTTGTTCTTTTATCCATTGCATGCGCCAACATTGATTGGAATCTGTACTCATTGTATTTTTTTTTCTAGGCACCCTTGAAAGGTTTGAGGTCCCTGCTAAGCTCCGCCTTGTTTCTGAGCCTTGGACTCCCGAGACTGGATTGGTGACAGATGCCTTTAAACTGAAACGCAAGGAGCTGAAAAGTCATTACCAGGATGATATTGAGAGGATGTATGGGGGGAAATGAAGTCTCTCATCCTCCTACTTATTGTGTTGTCCTTTCTTTCTTTGGAACAAACAGTTACTTCTAGACCTTGCTGCAGTAGATTGAACTAAGAGCCTGTCTGCAACAAGACCTGGGATCAATGGAAAAGCTTGAATATCCCCTATATCAAAATGTATCTACAAGACAAAACCCCCATTCATCTCTTGTAGTGGGTAGGGTGTATAACACATGTCGCTCCATACATTTGGGCTGAATATCTCCATGCTGTAAAGCTTTTATGATATGCCCATGCATATGTAACATGGTGTGGGGGATGTCCTAGGTATATGTGACACTGTATATACTATATATTGATATGGTATAGTATTGTTTTTTGTGTTTTTTAGGTGGATTATTTAAAGCGGCAGTTCAATACAGTTTATCTAATTTTCTGTAAAGTATTTGCTATGGGTTTTCAGGTCAGTAGTTGCGCTTTACTTGTTTGCACAAGGTACTTGAAGCTGACATGGAGGGACAGGGTGCTTAAAGGATGGTTGCTTCTCTGAGCCAATCAGAAACAAGGAGAACCTATGTTGTGTAAAAAGAGAAAAAAAACATGAGGACTGGTTTTAAAATATTTATATAACTTATTCATTTTAAACTCAGACCTAACAGATTGTTTTGTGCAATATCTTTTTGGCCAGATAACTTTTTGTTGAAAGTTTGTGTGTAAGTGGTTGGCTGACATGTAGTCTCAATATATATAATCAGTCTGTGCATTAGTAATTTTTTGCTCCGCTCACCGGCAGCAGACCGTACACTTATACTCTGTCTAGTGATCCTGAGAGTAGTAGTCACTATTAGTATGTGAGATTAAGTTTTTAAAGGAAATCAATCATCAAAATCCATCATGATAAATGGAGACACTTACTCACTGGGACTGTGGAAATCTTCTTTGTTATCCATAGCCTCCTGCCTCCTACAGACACATTAAAAATTATGCTAATGAGCTAGAAGGGATATGGGGGTGTTACCTGAGTCCTACATGCTCTTGCTTCACATGCTGTTACTGCTCTCCCTTCCCCTGCTCCCTCAGCACTTCTCCCTCCTTCTGTAATATCTCACAGTTGGAGGGGGGGGGGGGCTCATGCACAGTGTAAAAGCCTAGAAAACAATCTTGGAGGGGCTCTTTTAACACTCCCAGAGCCCTGCTGGCTCTTAAACATAATTTCAACAGTTGATTTTAGAAGGAAGCAGGTATTGGATAACAAATATAAGAAGATTACCACAGTCACAGGGCCTGGATATATGAGTAAGTGTCCTTTATCATGGTTTTGATGGAAGATTTCATTTAAGGAATGTAAATTCTGTTATTTTATTAGCTCCATTTGCATACAGGATAGAATAGAGTTGGATAACATAGGGATATAACCCTAGGGTGCATTCACTGGACCACCAAGGTGACATATATATGGCTGCACGCTTGTGACCGCATATATACGTTCCCATAGACTGCAATAGGCTCCGGGCAGAACGCCCCATATAAGGGAAAAATTAGAGCATGTCCTATATTTCCCCATGCATCCCAATGAAGAGGTGTGGGGTGCTCAGCGCTCCTCCAGCTCATGTCCCGTATGCCCGTCCAGCTTCGGATGGATGGGCATACGTTAGAGTGAATGCACCCTTCAAGCGTCTCTTTCCCATAGTAGGAGACCAGCACTATAAAACTATACATTATAGTTGGGTGTCTGAAACATATCTAGTACTGCAGTCAAACAGATAAAATAACATGAATATATTTACTACGGAGGGAAATCTGTAGCATCCAGGAAAGTCCCCAGTCTGTGCAGTGCTAATGACCACCTATAGAAGGGAAAGGTCTCACATGCTGAATATGAGGGGAGGACTGAGGGTTATACTGCGCCTTTAATGTCCATTATGAGTGTAGTGTTGTTTCATTCCTCTGACTTCTAGCAGCAGGTGTATAACAGCAGGCTGGAAGGACCATCCAGACATACTAGTGACCCAGTGTTATTCCCCTTGTGCTTCCATAGTTACACTACATGTAATACACATCGGGCCTCTATAACGTGGGCTTCCGCTTTAAATAATCTGCTTTAATGTCGTAGTCTAAACTTTCTTTGTACATGTCTTGTAAAGTGAACTTTGTACCCGAATCATTGGAAGAAAAAAAACTATTCCTAGAGACGTCTAATTTATTACACCCGCTAAGGGTGTTCGAGGTCACTATCCTCCTGGCCTGTGTGAACAAGGGTTGAGTACTGTGTAGTGTGTAAGTGAGTGTGTCTATTGTCAGGTGACGTCCCTTTACCTAATCTTCTCTTCATGGAGACTGCTGCCTTGTACCCTGTATTGTCTGTGCTACTGGATGAGTGTATGAGGACTTGTGTATATAGACTAAACCGTTATAATGCACTAATAGCTCTATGCCACGCTGGTGTCACTATTTACTAGATTGTTGTACGGTGTGTCGTGCCCAACGTCTTCATAGCAGGCAGAATTTGAGAAATCCAGAGCCAAGAACAGTCTCTTGTCATCTTATAGAGGACCCGTCTCCTCTCCTGATGTGACTATTCAAGCCTATACATGGACAACTTTGTATAAATTGCCTATTTCCCTGGTCGGAGGCAGTGCCACATACAGGGAGACTCTGGCAGCACAGATATTGTGTGTGCATAGGCCAGGCCTCCAGCTGTATTAAAATCCACCTAGAATGGCATCAATAAAGGGGCAATGCAGATTTATACCAAAATGATCCACCAGAATGTAGAGCTGAAATGTACGGGTCAGGAGGTGACCTGAGCACTGGGCTTGTAGCTACAGCTGTATCATTCCCCTTGGAGACACTGCTTCTTGGCTCAGAGATTACTCCTGCTTTACTACTGCCTCCTACGTATCCAGTCTTTATAGTATTAGTCCAGAAAATGGTTGTGATAAGCTATGGGAATATAAATAGATTATATGATATGAAGTCCTAACCAGAATGTAGGTTTTCCTGAACCCAACACCTACCCCACCCATATGCCTACCTTTATCACATGCTACTATTGATTTTTATTTTTATTTTTTTAATGCATGATTTTCTTATTTGTTCCTCGATTTGACATTAAAACAATGACACCCCAGCCATTTAAAGGAAATATACTGTCAAAATCCATCATGATAAACCTGGGACCCTTACTTAGATCCAGGCTCCGTGACTGTGGTAATCTTATATTTGTTAACCATGGCCTTTTTGCTTCTACAATCAACTTTTATTAAAATGTTGAGGGGGGGGGGGGGATGAGAGGAGAGAGGGCAACAGTTTGTAAAGCCCAATCACAAAGGCGATAATGTAGCACATTGGGCTCATTAGCATAATTTCCAAAGTTGATTTTAGAAGGATGGAGACCATGGATAACACATATAAGTAGATTACCACACTCACGGTGTCCCTGGTTATTTCATGCTTCATTATGATGGGAGTAGATTTAAGACTTTCTATAGGGCACAATTCATCTTTTTCCCAGCACTGCTACCGCCTTGGGTATGTCCACACAGGATGTGATTTGCAACTAAACATCAAAGTTGTGGAGTTTTTGTATCCATTTGTCTATTTACTCTATTCTGTGCAAAGGATGAAATCAATGGTGACATGGTGGGCTTTAGGGGGACAGTCAGGACTAGGATAACTGACGAGACTCGTCACTAAATTCTTTTGGGCAATAAAAATTTTAATCAGATTTTGTTTTTAACCAAAAAAAATGGCTATTTGGTATAGAAATCCATTTTCTGCATATATTATAAACATACCATATAAGTATGTATTATATATCTCTTTAGCTCCATCCTGTATGGACATACCCTTTTAGCAGTCCCCCTAATGGTGTTGAGCAGTAGGAGCACCCTGATACACTGAGCATCGCTTCCATATATGCAGGCGCTTTACTACTATACCTTCTCAGGTGAACATAGTAGTATGAATTACATATGGTGTTAGAGACAACTTGTTGCTCAAGTCAAATTATTTCCAATGAAGGTTTTCGGGTCCATTGCACATGATGGCAAAAAGTTTTGCAGAATAGAAACTTGAATCTAAAATCATCCTGTAACGTCTGATCGTATGCAGTGGCTTTTCCCTGGGCTGTGAATGTATGTGCTTATGAGAGCTGAGTACTCCCCTAATGATTGATACTCCTTATATACCTATTGTCCTTAAGCAGTAAGTGTCCTGTGGTAGGTAGCCCTTTCTGGCATGATGGCTTTTGCTTTAGCAGCTTTTTAGAACTTCTCCCCGATCCTGTAGATCTCTTTAGTTCTATGAGTAGGTTCCAGGTTATAGGGCGCTAGCAGCGTGACTAGTCCTATGCTGTGAATGCTAGGAGCTTGCGCTTTTTTTCCTTTTTATGTGTTATTAGTGTATTTTTGCTATTGTATGTCGTGTCTTAAAAGCAATCCAAGGGACATCCATGATGAAAATAGAATAGTTTACAGAAACCTTTGATGCCAAATGTGAATGTCCAGCCACTACAGTCCAGGTATATCATGGATATAGAAAGATATTACTTATCACACCCCTCGCTATAGATTGTAAGCCAAGTGGAAGTATTCAGGGAAGTCGCAAGCGGACAGCTGCAATAATATAACACAGCGCCACTCCAGTCTATAGTCTGCATCTGGTATTGCAGCTCAGTCCCTATTGAATGGAGGATGAGCTGTATTACCAGACAGAGCCTATACACCACAGTGGCGCACCATATGTTAAAATAAGTCCTTTAAATATTTAACCCATTAAATCAATATAAACCGTAGCAGATTGTGGACCTGTGTTTGGTGCACTGTGACTGAACCCCACGATGGTTTGACCTGGCCCTAATATGGGTTCCCTGATCTCCCTACCTCTCCTTGGATCAGAACTTCCCTTCTCTTCAGTGCCTCTCTCCTCTCTAGAGATTACTATTTTGCCAGTGCACCTGTATAAATATATATATATTCTTGGTTCTGTATATTCTAATTATCTTATGCTTCTATGAAGCAGGTCCATTATCCTGGCTGATAAATGACATTCAGGGTGGCGTTTTTATAAGACAAGGGTTATGGTCTGGTGTCTTTCTATGAAACCAATAAATCTTTTTATATAAAACACCTTCTTAAAATTTGTGTACGACTTAAATGTGATCGGTTTCAACCCTTTGATCTATGAATTGTATAGAGCCTCATGTTTTATAGCGGAGCCCAGGGGCTGCCTGAGACCGGAGCTTTGGATACAGTGTAAGGATATGAAGGCGATGGCTCCGCTAGGAATAGAGGACATTGTCACTTATGGATTAAGTTGTTTATTTATTGGTTAATCTAAATGGTTTGCGGTTTTCAAAATAAACTATGTGACTTAACACGATTTGTGTCCTGGTTTTCTCTTCACGTTGAAATGGAAGTTTATAGCCCTGCAATATATTGCTCCAGCCAGCACTATTTTTACTACATTGCAGCATCTTAAAGGGGTATTCACACGAAGAGTGTTTGGTCATCCATTTGGCAAATTAGTTTTAATGTGGATAAATGTAAGGTTATGCACCTGGGGGCTAATAATCCATAGGCAAAATATGTCCGTGGGAGAGTCCCTTGTTGAGAAGGACCTGGGGGTACTAGTAGATCATAAATTGAATAACCGCATGCAATGTCAATCAGCCGCCTCTAAAGCCAGTAGAATCTTGTCATGTATCAAGTGGTATGGACTCTCGTGATAGGCATGTAATATTACCACTATACAAGGCACTGGTTCGGCCACACCTGGAATATGCCGTCCAGTTCTGGGCACCGGTCCATAAAAAGGATGCCCTGGACCTGGAGAGGGTACAAAAGAGCCACAAAAATTATATGGAAGGTCTCAGTTATGAGGAAACATTAAAACAACTAGATTTATTTAGTCTGGAAAAGTGACGACTACGAAGGGACATGATTAATTTGTATAGATGGTCCGTACAAAAATATGGTGGCAAGTTGTTTCAGATTAAATCAAATCAAAAGACGAGGGGGCACTGTCTCCATCTGGAGAAATCAAGGTTTAATCACCGGAGGCGACAGGGCTTTTTTACTATGAGAATGGTCAATCTGTGGAATAGCCTGCCTCAGGCGCTGGTCACAGCAGGGACAGCAGAGAGCTTGAAGAAGGGTCTAGATGTCTTTTTACACCTAAATAAGTGATGGCTATGTTTTATATAGAATTGTTTCCCCTAAATCCCTTCCTCACCCAATCCCTTCCCTTCCTTTGTTGTCTTGATGGACATGTCTTTTTTCAACCGTTTAAACTATGAAACCTCACTAGGGGATAGAAATGTGAGAATTCTCTTTCGTGGGAAAACCCCTTTAAGACTTGCATCCTTTATCCATCATCCATTTTCTCATCATCGTTATAATTTTTTCACATAAGAGACTGGACTGGATGTACACTGCCATGGTTTCTTCCATACACTGCACATAAGGACAAAGCAGCAGCATGGAAGACATCATAAAGCAGTATTGTGGAGCACCACAATAATTTCAACTCTGAGGTGAGATAAAACACTTATAGGAAATCTACCATCAAAATCAAACATGGATAAACCAGGGACACTTACTCATAGATTCAAAGGTTGTGATTGTGGTAATCTTACATGACCTCCTTCCTTCTAAAATCAACTAAAACTAATTAGCCTGAGGGGCTACAGGGGTCAATATCAGATCACCATATAGGAGGTCCCCTGGGCCTTTGGCTCCCGTTTGGCCCATGGCCGCCCAAACCAGGGCCCTATATGAAGATACGCCATCAATCTTCTATACTTCGGAGCCATTCCTTACCACCGCTGTTGATGCAAGGAGTTTGTCTTCGCGTAACAGAATTGTAATCGTGAATAGTGAACAGTGCTGCTCTTTTTGTAGGAATGAAGGGAATCCTTGCATCACACATAACTGCACTGTATGTGGTCCGTGAAATGACCTTACTCAATCTATTCCATAGAACTAAAGAAAGCGGATGATCATTGCTCCCTTCTTCCAAGAGAAGAGTTTTCCGTGTTTAGTTTTTTTTTTTTCCTCTACAAATAGGGGACATCTTTTTATGGGGAATCTCCTCAAAGGGTGAGATAAATTACCAGACAAGTAGTAATCCAATTTGTCCTATTCCTGTTTTCCCAATGAAACATGTTGGGCTCTCCCAATGATGTTGTCAGCAGATCTTGGCAAACTCTGTGGGATACACGGTCTAAAGTCAATGGCCTGTCGCCAGCCCAATTCCCGCTCATGTTTTCAACCATCCATTACGAAACATTATGTTTTAGATTTTTTTTGGCTATGGGTCGATTATTTAATTTATGGCCATTGGTGTCCAAAACCAAGTTCATAAGTTCTCTGGCGGGTGGAGAGATATTTTGTAGTGATATTGATTGATCTGTAGTGATTTGGCAAGCTCTGTGCAGCGCTGCGGTATCTGTGTGCGCCATATAAATAAAGATTTATTTATTATTATGGTTTATAATCCTACAGTGTCGATCCAGAGAAAAATCAAAACATCCTGTTAGGCTACATTCACACGACCGTATGATTTCTCCAGTCCTGTATTTACGGGCCGTATGAGCCCGTATATACATGATGCTTTTCATCCGTATGCAGCACGTATTTAACCCGTATTTTATACATGCCCATAGACTTTTAGGGCATACAGAACTGAAATACGGGAGAAAATAGGACATGCTCTATATTTTTATACGGCCAGTATACGGTATGTACACTCCAGTGTCAAAAACTGCAATATAAATGGTTGGACGTATTGTCCATTGAAATGAATGTGGCCGTATGTAACCTTTAAAAAAACGGTACGTATACGGCCGTTTTTATACGTCCGTGTGAATGTAGCTTTAGCCGGGAGTTTTATAGGCTTATAGGCTTTGGTGAAGCCTATGGTGAAGTAGTCTTTCCTCTAGGTGTAGAGGATGATAATTTTGTGATCATTTCAGGTCATGGTATAAGAAATTTAGCAAAATATAAGGACTTGGGTGAATCCTAAAGAGGACCTGTCACCCAATTTATCGCCACTCACATGTTTTATAATGTAGTGTATATTCACCTTGTTGTATGCGCGTGTGACAACGTTGTCCATGTGCTCAGTCCCTTTATCAGTAGATGCAGAAGCTTCCAGCTATGTTTCCGCCATTGACAATAGCTTACAGTTTTACCTAATTCCTAGATGTATTTATTGTGCTGTTACATAAAAAGATGGATTTTTTTCTTTTCCCCTGAATCTTAACATAATATTTTTCGTTACTGGGGAATGGCTAATTATCCTATAATTGGCTGGGAGTCTTGGGTCTCCAGCTCTCCAGATGACATCACAAAGCGCTATGAATCGTACTGCTTTCAGAAACGCTCCCTGGTGAATAGCCCGCGAGGACAGGCTCACAATCCAATAGAAACATTAACTCTTTGTGTCTCAACAATGCAGAGAGGTTTTCATATAAGGGTTACACCATATAATTTACAGTTTTTACAAAACATGGTCACAAGCAGAAAATAAGCAAGTGCCAGGTCTGCCAAACCCAAGGTGGTATGTAACACCCAGTGTGAAGGGGTACAGTCACCAGTACCTGATGCTTTCCAAATCCAGGAACAATGGATGTACATTATAACTGAGCCCTGTTTCTCTATAGAGGTACAACATAACCTGGAACAACTTGGTTTTTGATCCAGCTGTAGCATGGAGCGGTAGTGCTGGGGAGGATTACACGTGGCTTAGCTGGCTGTTTCCTCATAGCAGACAACATAACCTCCTTGTGGGGCTGACAGAAATCCATCTCTACAACCGGAGCCGTAGGCATTCCTTTTTTTTTTCGAGACTTTTTGCAGTTTGAGACTTCTCCAGGTCCTGCGGTTTCCTCCCACACTCCAAAACATACTGGGAGGTTGATTAGATTGTGAGCCCCATTGGGGACAGGGACTGATTTGGCAAGCTCTGTGCAGCGCTGTGTAATCTGTGTGCGCTATATAAATAAAGGAATTAATATTTTAGGTGCAGAATCAAGCATCGTACCAAAGTTAGCAGTCTCCAGGATGTAATGCAGTTTCCTTATTTATCTTTGTAGCCCAGATGTTTGTTCAACTTGTGCAACTTTTGGGCTCTGAAATTGTCCCATTCTTGCGCCTAATCAGTCCCAAAACAGAGCATGCTAGACCCAGACTTACTTTTGGGAGCTACACTGCCCACCTCCCCCTCCAGATACACTGTAACCCCCTCCCTGTACAAACACTGTATCCCCCCCCTCGAGCTACACTGCCCCCCCCCCTCCCTCCTCCCTCCTCCAGCTACACTGCCCCCCTTTCGGGAAAGTAAAAAAACTCACCTTTCCTCGTTCCCCCGAAGCAGCGCAGGAACAGCCACCATCTTTCTTCGGCATACATGTGATCTGATGACATCATCATGTGCGCCAGCTTCAGAGCCGTCGCATACAGTGGGGAGTGCCGCTTTGGGGGAACGAGGACAGGTGAGTTTCAGATTCTGCTTCTATGCTGCGCTCCTGATGATCGCCCCATAGAGGCAGAAAACTACACCAGCCAGAAGGGGATCATTTGTACCAGTGTCTTAAAGCGATTGGCAGACCCCTCCAGCATCCTGGGGCCCTGGCACTTGCCCGGGTAAGCCGAGTGCTGGCGCCGGGCCTGGTTTAGATGATAGGTCTCCTCCAAACCTTTTCTGTTTCTTTGTTGTGTGTAGGCCTGTTGTTGTTCTCTTTGCCTTGGGAGTGGTGGATTTTGTCACTGGAGGAGATCCGTCATTGGCTTACTGTTGATAACAGAATATTATTTTGCTTTGATAAGTATTCTGTTTCTTATTGTTCTATACCCTTCTTTTGTATACCTTATTGCAGGTTTTTCGTTCTATGTTTCTGTAATACTTTTGAAAACGTAAAAAAAAATTGGCAAATATGGCTGACACAAGGATGGACATGTTTCCCCACTAAAATACTTACACTTAAATGGAGCTTGTTAAATTATTTAGTAAATTCAAGGAGTTTTGTTGTTTTTCACATGGAAACAAAAAATATCCTCCGGGATAAAGAACTTGTGTCTGTAGCTTATAGAGTGAGTCTCTGCTTGTCGGCAGGAAGTGCCTTTGCTTGAGCTGGTCTTGTAATGGAGGGGCAGAATACAGAGAGCACTGCAGTGTGCAGACAAGAGAAGCTATTCAGTAGAAGAATCCGACCGTAGTCAGTAGATTTACGGTCGTATCCAGGGACAGCCAAAATTGTAAACACCAGGACTGATAGAGAAAGGATGGAATTATGTCTGTGAAATACTGTATATTTGTTAATAACAGTGAATTAGGATAACAAAATACCTTATTCCTAAGTATATTTAAGATTCTTGTCTTAGTGGGAATACCCATTTAAAGGAAATATATCATTTGATTTGATGCATTATGAACCAAACATACCCTGAGAATGCTGTAGCTACACTGATGCCGAAGCATATCTTGTTTATTCCCTGAGCTGAGGGGTTTTGCTGAAAAAACAATTATAACACTCAGGACTTTGGAGAGCTGGGTGCTGCTGGCTGCCATACAGAAACACATTACAAGTGGAGCTTCCTGAACCGTCTAACAGAACTAATCAACCTGAGCTGGATCACTAATACACAGCAGCTGGGGGATGGTGCAGAGATTGATTACTTCAGCCTGTCAGGCACAACACAGTGATTACATCATTCTCTGGTGCAGTGCACAACTAATGTGAGAGGAGAAGCTCTGAGCCCCGGCACAGGAGCTACAGAGCCTCATTATCATAATGTTATGATTGTTTTTTCAGCAAAACCACTCAGCTCAGGGATTAAACAAGATATGTTTCTGCATCAGTGTAGCTACAGCATTCTCAAGGTATGTTTGCTTCATAATGCATCAAATCAAATGGTAGATTGCTGTCTACAGATATGACCCTATATCAACCAAATATACATAATCCCCTCTTGCAAGGTTTTGAGAGACTTCTGACCTTGTCTGTTCCTCGTACCACTGCACTGAATTTGTTTATCAATTACTAGAGCTGTTTCCACAAAAGATTTAGACATTTGGGAGATAGCACGATGTTGTGGCAGGTCATTCAGCGCTTGTATCCATAGCGCGTGCAGCAATGGCAACAGATGTCTTGTATTGCACTTTATCAGTTGTGCTAGAGCAGGAGGTCTGTAACAATGTGTCACTCTAGACAGCTCATTCTTCCAGTAACAAATCTTTAGAATCCAATCCAAGAAACTGTGGGAGAGAACATACAGCAAAAGTTACTACTTCCAGCAAAATTAGGAAAGAATTTCCCCAAATCCTGCAACCTGTAATCCTTCAAAAAATTCTGAAAAAAGTGATTCTAAAATACTATTCTATACCTGGACGATGCTAAACATGTACAAATTGTCAGATCTGTGCTGTATAAAATCACAGACAGTCTTTCAAAGGTGCAAAACATATATCTAAAACCAAAGGAGTAACTTGAGGGGGTGCAGTGTGCACGGTCACAACCGGGCCCAGGAGGATTAGGGGCCCATAAGGAATCACTTTCCCATATGAGAAGACTATTACTATAAACCATACATTGTAGTCGGGGGCCTGGCACAGACTTTGCACCGGGGCCCTTCAGCTTGTAGTTACGCCACTGACTAAAGCCCCTTTAGTCTATGATGAAGCTCTGACTACATGCTGGGAGTTGTAGTGCAAAAAGTGAGAAGAATGAAGCCATTGCTCTAATACAAGTTACATGTGGCATACAGTACGGGGCTGTTTCTGAATTTTCCATGGTTTTTGCACCAAACATCTATATTTATGAAGCCATTTATTCTAACTTGCATCAATATGAAAACTTTCTGTCATCTTTCTTACAATAAGATCTGAGAACTTGCAGATTCATAAAGAAACAATGAAAATGGGATTTATTAATATTTCCCTGGCCAGAAAGTGTCCCTCTAATGTTCTCACACAATACTGGAAGATTACCATATATAGCTGTGACTTTCTAATAGCAATTTGTATTTAGTCAAATTAATACAATATGTAAAATCCAACGTTATTTTCGGTGGTCTATTCTTCTACATCTTGTCCCTCTCCATAACAACTAAAACAAAAGATACAAATAGTTCTGAAGATCACCAAAATTTCTGCAAAACAAAAAACACTCAAATGTGCCTTTATTCGCCCCTTCCCCTTGTACCTTCAATTACATTTCCGCGTCCTCGGCTCGGTTCTGCGTATGCAGTTTTGCAAAATACAGTCATGGTCCAGAAAATGTTTAAATGTATTTGTCATTTTTATTATTGTTACTATTATTAGTGTTCTGAACTATAAAAGTATAACTATAATCTGTCAGGGGGTACCATTCATTTTATATAGGAGGAAATGTACATTTGAATTTGTTATGGAAAGTTTAGCTCTAGAGATGAGCGAACACTAAAATGCTCGGGTACTCGTTATTCGAGACGAACTTTTCCCGATGCTCGAGTGCTCGTCTCGAATAACGAACCCCATTGAAGTCAATGGGAGACTCGAGCATTTTTCAAGGGGACCAAGGCTCTGCACAGGGAAGCTTGGCCAAACACCTGGGAACCTCAGAAAAGGATGGAAACACCACGGAAATGGACAGGAAACAGCAGGGGCAGCATGCATGGATGCCTCTGAGGCTGCATAATCGCACCATTATGCCAAAATTATGGGCAACAGCATGGCCATGACAGAGTGACAGAATGAAGCTAGATAGCATCTAAAACATCCAATAATTGACCCTGACACTATAGGGGACGGCATGCAGAGGCAGCGGCAGCAGGCTAGAGAGTGTCATGGCGACATACCCTAAATGGACTCAGGCTTCAAACCAATGGGTGGCAGAGAGGAACCAAAGGAGGTGAGCAAGAAGCGCTCAAATAATATCGGTACATGATAAAAGTTTGCCAGTATATTTTGTGGATTACACAGCAGGGTGGCGACAAAGTTAACATGGAAGCCATGAAAACAACCCAAAATTCTGCCTGACACAGCTCGTTTGATAAGGGGACGATGTATGGAGGCAGTGAACTAGTAGTAGATTAAAGGTGCTGCAGTTAAAACTATGTTAGTTGGATCTTGGCATGGAGCTGGCGCTCCGCTGCCAGGCGAGCTTTCGCCAATCCAAGCCCCTGTCTCTAGGCTACTCCCCAAACAGCACTTCTAAGAACCTTTTGTATAAGATCAAGTGTAGTAGCGTTCTTATAAGTTTAGGATATGCCGGGTGAGGGGAATGTAAACAGATGCGCAAGAAGCGCTGAAATAATATCCCTAAATGGTAAAAGTTTGCAAGTATATTTTGGGGATTACACAGCAGGGTGGCGACAAAGTTAACAAGTTTGATGTGGAATGCCCTGTAATAGCTCTTGGGCGGTGTGCCTTTTATCGCCTAGGCTCAGCAGTTTCAGCACCGCCTGCTGTCGCTTAGTGACGGCACTGCTGCTGTGCCTAGAGCTACCGACTGATGGCGCCATGCCCACGGATGGTAATTCGGAGGAGGAGGAGGTGGAGGAGGGGTGGGAGGAGGTATAGTAGGCCTTTGAGACCTGGACCGAGGTAGGCCCCGCAATTCTCTGCGTCGGCAGTATATGACCAGCCCCAGGGTCAGACTCGGTCCCAGCCTGCACCAAGTTAAGTGTAGTAGCGTTCTCATAAGTTTGGGATATGGCGGGTGAGGGGAATGTAAACAGATGCGCAAGAAGCGCATGATGCGCATGGAGCTGGCGTTCCGCTGCCAGGCGAGCTTTCGCCAATCCAAGCCCCTGTCTCTAGGCTACTCCCCAAACAGCACTTCTAAGAACCTTTTGTATAAGATCAAGTGTAGTAGCGTTCTTATAAGTTTAGGATATGCCGGGTGAGGGGAATGTAAACAGATGCGCAAGAAGCGCTGAAATAATATCCCTAAATGGTAAAAGTTTGCCAGTATATTTTGTGGATAACACAGCAGGGTGGCGACAAAGTTAACAACTTTGATGTGGAATCCATGAAAACAACCCAAATTTCTGCCTGACACACCTCGTTTGATAAAGGGACGATGTATGGAGGCAGCTATATGGACGACTTTTGGAGGTAGCAATGGAGACAACGTGTGGAGGCTGCTATGGAGACAATTTAATTTGGATAGTGCCTGTATGTGGCAGTCCCAAACATTTTTCAAACCAGAGGAGCAGGTAGGTGGCCCTCCAGTAAAATGGGATAGATTGAGTGCCTGTATGTGGCAGTCCCAAAAATGTTTCAAACCAGAGGAGCAGGTAGGTGGCCCTCCAGTAAAATGGAATAGATTGAGTGCCTGTATGTGGCAGTCCCAAAAATTGTTCAAACCAGAGGAGCAGGTAGGTGGCCCTGCAGTAAAATGGAATAGATTGAGTGCCTGTATGTGGCAGTCCCAAAAATTGTTCAAACCAGAGGTGCAGGTAGGTGGCCCTGCAGTAAAATGGAATAGATTGAGTGCCTGTATGTGGCAGTCCCAAAAATGTTTCAAACCAGAGGAGCAGGTAGGTGGCCCTCCAGTAAAATGGGATAGATTGAGTGCCTGTATGTGGCAGTCCCAAAAATGTTTCAAACCAGAGGAGCAGGTAGGTGGCCCTCCAGTAAAATGGAATAGATTGAGTGCCTGTATGTGGCAGTCCCAAAAATTGTTCAAACCAGAGGAGCAGGTAGGTGGCCCTGCAGTAAAATGGAATAGATTGAGTGCCTGTATGTGGCACTCACAAAAATTGTTTCAAACAGAGGACCGGGTAGGTGGCCCTCCAGAAAAATTAAATGCATGAAGTACTATAGCAAGAGCCAGTGGGCCCTGTCAAAAAATAGCCAGTTTCCTCTGCTTTACTGTACAAAGAGGAGGAGAAGGAGGAAAATGAGGAGGAGGAGGAGGAGTGGATCAATTATTCAGGTTGAGCTTCCTTCACCTGGTGGAGATTGGAAATTCTGAGAAATCCAGCCTTTATTCATTTTAATAAGCGTCAGCCTGTCAGCGCTGTCAGTCGACAGGCGTGTACGCTTATCGGTGATGATGCCACCAGCTGCACTGAAAACCCGCTCGGACAAGACGCTAGCGGCAGGGCAGGCAAGAACCTCCAAGGCGTACAGCGCCAGTTCGTGCCACATGTCCAGCTTTGAAACCCAGTAGTTGTAGGGAGCTGTGTGATCATTTAGGACGATGGTATGGTCAGCTACGTACTCCCTCACCATCTTTCTGTAAAGATCAGCCCTACTCTGCCGAGACTGGGGACAGGTGACAGTGTCTTGCTGGGGTGACATAAAGCTGGCAAAAGCCTTGTAAAGCGTACCCTTGCCAGTGCTGGACAAGCTGCCTGCTCGCCTACTCTCCCTCGCTACTTGTCCCGCAGAACTACGCACTCTGCCGCTAGCGCTGTCAGAAGGGAAATACTGTTTCAGCTTGTGCACCAGGGCCTGCTGGTATTCATGCATTCTCACACTCCTTTCCTCTCCAGGGATGAGAGTGGGAAGATTTTGCTTGTACCGTGGGTCCAGGAGAGTGAACACCCAGTAATCGGTGCTGGAATAAATTCTTTGAACGCGAGGGTCACGGGATAGGCAGCCTAGCATGAAATCTGCCATATGCGCCAGAGTACCAACGCGTAAGAATTCACTCCCCTCACTGGCCTGACTGTCCATTTCCTCCTCCTCCAACTCCTCCAACTCCTCTTCTTCTGCCCATACACGCTGAACAGTGAAGGACTCAACAATGGTCCCCTCTTGTGTCTCGCCAACATTCTCCTCCTCTTCCTCCTCATCCTCCTCCACCTCCACCTCCTCCGATATGCGCTGAGAAACAGACCTCAGGGTGCTTTGGCTATCAACAAGGGAATATTCTTCCCCCGTCTCTTGTGACGAGCGCAAAGCTTCCGACTTCATGCTGACCAGAGAGTTTTTCAACAGGCCAAGCAGCGGGATGGTGAGGCTGATGATGGCGGCATCGCCACTGACCATCTGTGTTGACTCCTCAAAGTTACTCAGCACCTGACAGATATCAGACATCCACGTCCACTCCTCATTGTAGACTTGAGGAAGCTGACTGACCTGACTACCAGTTCTGGTGGAAGTTGACATCTGGCAGTCTACAATCGCTCTGCGCTGCTGGTAAACTCTGGATAACATGGTCAGTGTTGAATTCCACCTCGTGGGCACGTCGCACAACAGTCGGTGAGCGGGCAGTTGGAGGCGGCGCTGCGCTGCCCTGAGAGTGGCAGCATCTGGGCTGGACTTCCTGAAATGCGCACAGATGCGGCGCACCTTCGTGAGCAAATCAGACAGATTGGGGTATGTCTTGAGGAAACGCTGCACTATCAGATTTAACACATGGGCCAGGCATGGCACATGTGTCAGTCTGCCGAGTTGCAGAGCCGCCACCAGGTTACGGCCGTTGTCACACACAACCATTCCCGGCTTGAGGTTCAGCGGTGCCAGCCACAGATCAGTCTGCGCCGTGATGCCCTGTAATAGCTCTTGGGCGGTGTGCCTTTTGTCGCCTAGGCTCAGCAGTTTGAGCACCGCCTGCTGTCGCTTAGCGACGGCACTGCTGCTGTGCCTAGAGCTACCGACTGATGGCGCCGTGCCCACGGATGGTAGTTCGGAGGAGGAGGTGGAGGAGGGGTGGGAGGAGGAGGAGGCATAGTAGGCCTGAAACACCTGGACCGAGGTAGGCCCCGCAATCCTCGGCGTCGGCAGTATATGAGCAGCCCCAGGGTCAGACTCGGTCCCAGCCTCCACCAAGTTAACCCAATGTGCCGTCAGCGATATATAGTGGCCCTGCCCGGCAGCACTCGTCCACGTGTCCGTGGTCAGGTGGACCTTGTCAGAAACGGCGTTGGTCAGGGCACGGATGATGTTGTCTGACACGTGCTGGTGCAGGGCTGGGACGGCACATCGGGAAAAGTAGTGGCGGCTGGGGACCGAATACCGAGGGGCGGCCGCCGCCATGAGGTTGCGAAAGGCCTCGGTCTCTACTAGCCTATAGGGCAGCATCTCCAGGCTAAGCAATCTGGAGATGTGCACATTAAGGGCTTGGGCGTGCGGGTGGGTTGCACTATATTTGCGTTTCCGCTCCAGCGTCTGGGGTATGGAGAGCTGAACGCTGGTGGATGTTGTGGAGGATCGTGGAGGCGACGATGGGGTTTTTGTGGCAGGGTCCTGGGCAGGGGGCTGACTAGCAGCTGACACAGGGGAAGGAGCAGTGGTGTGCACGGCCGGAGGTGAACGGGCTTGTTGCCACTGAGTGGGGTGCTTAGCATTCATATGCCTGCGCATACTGGTGGTAGTTAAGCTAGTAGTGGTGGAACCCCTGCTGAGCCTGGTTTGGCAAATGTTGCACACCACAGTCCGTCGGTCATCCGGTGTTTCCTTAAAGAACCTCCACACTTCTGAAGATCTAGCCCTCGCCGCAAGAGCCCTCACCACGGGAGCTTCACTAGTTGACAGTGGCGCTGATGCACCAGCTCTGGCCCTGCCTCTCCGTCTGGCCCCACCACTGCCTCTTCCAACCTGTTCAGGTCGAGGACTCTCCTCCGTCTCAGAAGCACTGTGTTCACCCGGCCTCTCAACCCAGCTTGGGTCTGTCACCTCATCATCCTCCGATCCCTCAGTCTGCTCCCCCCTCGGACTTCCTGCCCTGACAACAACTTCCCCACTGTCTGACAACCGTGTCTCCTCATCGTCGGACACCTCTTTACACACTTCCACTACGTCAAGAAGGTCATCATCACCCACAGACTGTGACTGGTGGAAAACCTGGGCATCGGAAAATTGCTCAGCAGCAACCGGACAAGTGGTTTGTGACTGTGGGAAGGGTCCAGAAAACAGTTCCTCAGAGTATGCCGGTTCAAATGCCAAATTTTCCTGGGAGGGGGCAGACTGGGGGGGAGGAGGCTGAGGTGCAGGAGCTGGAGGAGTGGCGATTTCGGTGACATGGGTGGACTGCGTGGAAGACTGACTGGTGGTGGACAAATTGCTCGAAGCATTGTCAGCAATCCACGACATCACCTGTTCGCACTGTTCTGGCCTCAACAGTGCTCTACCACGAGTCCCAGTAACTTCAGACATGAACCTAGGGAGTGTAGCTCTGCGGCGTTCCCCTGCTCCCTCATCAGCAGGTGGTGTCTCACCCCGCCCAGGACCACGGCCTCTGACCCCTGCAGTAGTTGGACGCCCACGTCCCCGCCCTCGTCCTCTACCCCTAGCCCTCGGGTTAAACATTTTTAAAATGAGAGTTATAACTTTATTTTTTTTTTTACTTTTTTTTGTTTTTTTTTGTGTTTTTTTTTTTTTTTTTGTGTTTTTTTTTTTTTTTTGAGTTTTTAAAACCAAACAATGCTATCCTATTGCTATGGCTATTTTCTAGCCAAGTATCAAAGGAAGCACAGTACTATGCCAGATGAGATGACACTGAGTTATTGCCTAATAGAAATCCAACCCCTACTGAATTTTGCCACTTCGGCCTTTGCTATGGATATGTGCGCCACTAAGCGCAGAACACAGCGGTCGCAAGTCCCACTACAAATTGCTCAGAATTGGCAAGTACATGCACTGCAGAAACTACAGCCACCAGCAGATCAACCAGAAATCAAATATATAGAACGCTACTGTAGGCTTCAAGATCAAGAAGCTGTTTGTATTCTCCTATGGCTATTTTCTAGCCAAGTATCAAAGGAAGCACAGTACTATGCCGGATGAGATGACACTGAGTTATTGCCTAATAGAAATCCAACCCCTACTGAATTTTGCCACTTCGGCCTTTGCTATGGATATGTGCGCCACTAAGCGCAGAACACAGCGGTCGCAAGTCCCACTACAAATTGCTCAGAATTGGCAAGTACATGCACTGCAGAAACTACAGCCACCAGCAGATCAACCAGAAATCAAATATATAGAACGCTACTGTAGGCTTCAAGATCAAGAAGCTGTTTGTATTCTCCTATGGCTATTTTCTAGCCAAGTATCAAAGGAAGCACAGTACTATGCCGGATGAGATGACACTGAGTTATTGCCTAATAGAAATCCAACCCCTACTGAATTTTGCCACTTCGGCCTTTGCTATGGATATGTGCGCCACTAAGCGCAGAACACAGCGGTCGCAAGTCCCACTACAAATTGCTCAGAATTGGCAAGTACATGCACTGCAGAAACTACAGCCACCAGCAGATCAACCAGAAATCAAATATATAGAACGCTACTGTAGGCTTCAAGATCAAGAAGCTGTTTGTATTCTCCTATGGCTATTTTCTAGCCAAGTATCAAAGGAAGCACAGTACTATGCCAGATGAGATGACACTGAGTTATTGCCTAATAGAAATCCAACCCCTACTGAATTTTGCCACTTCGGCCTTTGCTATGGATATGTGCGCCACTAAGCGCAGAACACAGCGGTCGCAAGTCCCACTACAAATTGCTCAGAATTGGCAAGTACATGCACTGCAGAAACTACAGCCACCAGCAGATCAACCAGAAATCAAATATATAGAACGCTACTGTAGGCTTCAAGATCAAGAAGCTGTTTGTATTCTCCTATGGCTATTTTCTAGCCAAGTATCAAAGGAAGCACAGTACTATGCCGGATGAGATGACACTGAGTTATTGCCTAATAGAAATCCAACCCCTACTGAATTTTGCCACTTCGGCCTTTGCTATGGATATGTGCGCCACTAAGCGCAGAACACAGCGGTCGCAAGTCCCACTACAAATTGCTCAGAATTGGCAAGTACATGCACTGCAGAAACTACAGCCACCAGCAGATCAACCAGAAATCAAATATATAGAACGCTACTGTAGGCTTCAAGATCAAGAAGCTGTTTGTATTCTCCTATGGCTATTTTCTAGCCAAGTATCAAAGGAAGCACAGTACTATGCCGGATGAGATGACACTGAGTTATTGCCTAATAGAAATCCAACCCCTACTGAATTTTGCCACTTCGGCCTTTGCTATGGATATGTGCGCCACTAAGCGCAGAACACAGCGGTCGCAAGTCCCACTACAAATTGCTCAGAATTGGCAAGTACATGCACTGCAGAAACTACAGCCACCAGCAGATCAACCAGAAATCAAATATATAGAACGCTACTGTAGGCTTCAAGATCAAGAAGCTGTTTGTATTCTCCTATGGCTATTTTCTAGCCAAGTATCAAAGGAAGCACAGTACTATGCCGGATGAGATGACACTGAGTTATTGCCTAATAGAAATCCAACCCCTACTGAATTTTGCCACTTCGGCCTTTGCTATGGATATGTGCGCCACTAAGCGCAGAACACAGCGGTCGCAAGTCCCACTACAAATTGCTCAGAATTGGCAAGTACATGCACTGCAGAAACTACAGCCACCAGCAGATCAACCAGAAATCAAATATATAGAACGCTACTGTAGGCTTCAAGATCAAGAAGCTGTTTGTATTCTCCTATGGCTATTTTCTAGCCAAGTATCAAAGGAAGCACAGTACTATGCCGGATGAGATGACACTGAGTTATTGCCTAATAGAAATCCAACCCCTACTGAATTTTGCCACTTCGGCCTTTGCTATGGATATGTGCGCCACTAAGCGCAGAACACAGCGGTCGCAAGTCCCACTACAAATTGCTCAGAATTGGCAAGTACATGCACTGCAGAAACTACAGCCACCAGCAGATCAACCAGAAATCAAATATATAGAACGCTACTGTAGGCTTCAAGATCAAGAAGCTGTTTGTATTCTCCTATGGCTATTTTCTAGCCAAGTATCAAAGGAAGCACAGTACTATGCCGGATGAGATGACACTGAGTTATTGCCTAATAGAAATCCAACCCCTACTGAATTTTGCCACTTCGGCCTTTGCTATGGATATGTGCGCCACTAAGCGCAGAACACAGCGGTCGCAAGTCCCACTACAAATTGCTCAGAATTGGCAAGTACATGCACTGCAGAAACTACAGCCACCAGCAGATCAACCAGAAATCAAATATATAGAACGCTACTGTAGGCTTCAAGATCAAGAAGCTGTTTGTATTCTCCTATGGCTATTTTCTAGCCAAGTATCAAAGGAAGCACAGTACTATGCCGGATGAGATGACACTGAGTTATTGCCTAATAGAAATCCAACCCCTACTGAATTTTGCCACTTCGGCCTTTGCTATGGATATGTGCGCCACTAAGCGCAGAACACAGCGGTCGCAAGTCCCACTACAAATTGCTCAGAATTGGCAAGTACATGCACTGCAGAAACTACAGCCACCAGCAGATCAACCAGAAATCAAATATATAGAACGCTACTGTAGGCTTCAAGAAGCTGTTTGTATTCTCCTATGGCTATTTTCTAGCCAAGTATCAAAGGAAGCACAGTACTATGCCAGATGAGATGACACTGAGTTATTGCCTAATAGAAATCCAACCCCTACTTAATTTTGCCACTTCAGCCTTTGCTATGGATATGTGCGCCACTAAGCGCAGAACACAGCGGTCGCAAGTCTCACTACAAATTGCTCAGAATTGGCAAGTACATGCACTGCAGAAACTACAGCCACCAGCAGATCAACCAGAAATCAAATATATAGAACGCTACTGTAGGCTTCAAGAAGCTGTTTGTATTCTCCTATGGCTATTTTCTAGCCAAGTATCAAAGGAAGCACAGTACTATGCCAGATGAGATGACACTGAGTTATTGCCTAATAGAAATCCAACCCCTACTTAATTTTGCCACTTCAGCCTTTGCTATGGATATGTGCGCCACTAAGCGCAGAACACAGCGGTCGCAAGTCTCACTACAAATTGCTCAGAATTGGCAAGTACATGCACTGCAGAAACTACAGCCACCAGCAGATCAACCAGAAATCAAATATATAGAACGCTACTGTAGGCTTCAAGAAGCTGTTTGTATTCTCCTATGGCTATTTTCTAGCCAAGTATCAAAGGAAGCACAGTACTATGCCAGATGAGATGACACTGAGTTATTGCCTAATAGAAATCCAACCCCTACTTAATTTTGCCACTTCAGCCTTTGCTATGGATATGTGCGCCACTAAGCGCAGAACACAGCGGTCGCAAGTCTCACTACAAATTGCTCAGAATTGGCAAGTACATGCACTGCAGAAACTACAGCCACCAGCAGATCAACCAGAAATCAAATATATAGAACGCTACTGTAGGCTTCAAGAAGCTGTTTGTATTCTCCTATGGCTATTTTCTAGCCAAGTATCAAAGGAAGCACAGTACTATGCCAGATGAGATGACACTGAGTTATTGCCTAATAGAAATCCAACCCCTACTGAATTTTGCCACTTCAGCCTTTGCTATGGATATGTGCGCCACTAAGCGCAGAACACAGCGGTCGCAAGTCTCACTACAAATTGCTCAGAATTGGCAAGTACATGCACTGCAGAAACTACAGCCACCAGCAGATCAACCAGAAATCAAATATATAGAACGCTACTGTAGGCTTCAAGAAGCTGTTTGTATTCTCCTATGGCTATTTTCTAGCCAAGTATCAAAGGAAGCACACTACTATGCCAGATGAGATGACACTGAGTTATTGCCTAATAGAAATCCAACCCCTACTGAATTTTCCCACTTCGGTCTTTGCTATGGATATGTGTGCCACTAAGAGCTAAACACAACGGTAGCAAGTCCCCCTGCTAATTCCTCACAAAATGGTAAAAGATGCAAATTAAAATAAAAAAAGTAGAACGTTATTGTAGCCCTAAGAAGGGCTGTTGGGTTCTTTGAGAATCACTCCTGCCTAACAGTAAGCTAATAGAACACCCTAACGCTTTCCCTGAGCAGCAGCAGCTCTCTCCCTAGCGGCATCCAGAGACAGAATGATCCGAGCAGCGCGGCCAGCGGCTAGTCTATCCCAGGGTCACCTGATCTGGCCAGCCAACCACTGCTATCGACGTGTAAGGGTACCACGTCATGCTGGGTGGAGTGCAGAGTCTCCTGGCTTGTGATTGGCTCTGTTTCTGGCCGCCAAAAAGCAAAACGGCGGGAGCTGCCATTTTCTCGAGCGGGCGAAGTATTCGTCCGAGTAACGAGCAGTTTCGAGTACCCTAATGCTCGACCGAGCATCAAGCTCGGACGAGCATGTTCGCTCATCTCTATTTAGCTCCTATACTTATGGGGGGAACTATATTATGAATCATTATGGGGCCTCAGTTTATTATTATAGGGGCAATATATATATAAATTAATTAATTGTGCACAAGGGGGGTGCACTCTACATATAATTCATTAACTATAACACCATATAATTTTAATCTTACATATTATGATATATATAATATATTAAACATTGTGGTGGGGAGCAATATACGTATTATAATGCATTATCAAGGACCATTTGGGGGTCATTGGGGGTCCGATGCGCCTGTTTGTTTGTAATTGAATTACTTTTTGAGTGCATTGGGGTATTTGCGCAATTTTTTGCGCCCTTATGCAAAAGTTTACCAGAGTTCATCGTGTAGCTGTTTCTTGGTTTGCGCCTAATTTGTCTTTGTATTTCTCCATCTTGCGGCTTATTTAACATTGATTTGCGCCTATATGGGTGCAGATAATTTTGCAATAACGCGCCAGTCCAGACCATGCTTAATAAAGGCAATGGTATGATTTGCGCAACAAAATTGCGCCTTCTTTAAAATTTGTGTCTAATAAGGCACAAAAAAACTGTATTTGACAAAGACAAATCAGGTCCCAAAAACACTCACAAAAGACACAAAAAGAGTTCACGGAAGATAAATGACCCCCTTTATACTATTTATACCCCCTTTATATATTATAATATTTTTATTCTGTGTTTGTGGGGGGAGGGAAATATATATATATATAATATTCATCACCAGGGATAATACATAATTTTATAATGGTTAATAGTGGACCCCAACCTCATAGAATTATGATTTTTACCTATGCAATCCCATAAATTATGCTATGAAAAGTGATCAAAAAAGCATCATATGTACTCCAGAATGATACTGGTGCAAAGTACAACATGTCCCGCAAAAAAACAAGCCATCAACCAGCTCTGTAGCCTAAAAAGTAAAAATGTTATGCCACTTTGAAGACGGCAATACAAAAATGATAGATTTTTCCCCACATTAGGGTTTTATTTGACAAATTTAGTAAAACGTAAGAAAAAATATTCATGTCTGGTATCCCCGTAATCGCATCGACCCGTAAAAAAAGATAACATGATTATTAGGCTATACGGTGAACACTAAAAAAAAAAAGAGTTAAAAATCCAGTACAGAATTGATGCTTTTCTACTCCTGCCCTCAAAAAAAGTTCCTAAATTTTCAACAATAGGTGATACCAACCCTAAAATGGTAACACTGGAAAAAGCATCTCGTCCCACAAAAAAAATGCCGTCACATGGCCCCAATAACGCAAAAGCGAAAATGTTATAGCCTTCAAAAGGGGCCAATGAGGAAACTAAAATCCTGGCCGCTGCAGCGCCCTCCTTCCCTTCTGCGTCTCGCTGTGCGCCCATAAAACAAGTAAACGGCCACATGTGGGGGGCTTTGTACTCGTGAGAAATTATAGAACAAATTGTAAGATGGGTTTTCTCTTTTTATCTTTTGGATAAAATGAACGTATAACCGACAAAATTTGACCATTCTAAATTCCACCTCCATTTTGATTCAGTTACTATGAAGATCTCAAGGGGTTAACAATCTTTGTAAATGCTGTTTCTGATAGCTTGAGGGGTGCAGATTTGAATATGGGTTGATTATATAGGGGGTTTTGATGCTAAATATGTAAAATTTAATTCAAAACTGTATTTATCCCCAAAATAGTCAATTCTGAAAATCTGGAAAATCGCTATTCTATTTGTAAGCCGCGTGACATCAAAATAAATTATCCACACATTTCAAAAATGATGAAAGTGTAAAGTAGACGTATGGGAAAAGTTATTCAGCAACTTATTTGGTAAATCTATCTGCCTGAAAACACAATGGGGCAGATAAACTTACCCGGCCCATTCGCGATCCAGCGGTGCGTTCTGTGCGGTGGATTCGGGTCTTCTGGCGATTCACTAAGGCAGTTCCTCCGATGTCCACCAGATGTTGCTGCTGTGCTGAAGTTCCCCGAGGTCCGCCGGAGTGCACCATCCTATACTTGGGGAAGCTAAGTGCGAGTCCCGCAAATTTTTTTAAAAAAATGTGGCGGTTTCTCCGAATCCATCAGGTTATCGTTCGGCCACGCCCCCGATTTCCGTCGCATGCATCCCGGTGCCGATGCGCCACAATCCGATCGCGTGCGCCAAAAAACCGGGGCAATACAGGGAAAATCGGCGCAAATCGGAAATATTCGGGTAACACGTCGGGAAAACGTGAATCGGGCACTTAGTAAATGACCCCCAATGATTTCGAATTTCGAAAATGGCAAATTTTTCAAGAAATTCATTATTTTTTTTTTTGTAAATAAACGCAAAACTTATCAGCCAAAATTTACCACTAAAATGAAGTACAACATGTGAGGAAAAAACAATCTCAGAATCGTTTAGATAAGTAACAGTGTTCAAAAGTTATAACCATATAAAGCAACGCAAGTCAGAATCCAAAAAAATCGGGCTGAGCCTTAAGCTACAAAATTGCTGCGTCCTTAAGGGGTTAAAGCAAAACTGCCATTCAAATGAACCCACCAAAAATAAATACTTCATTAAAAACTATGATTAGAAAATATTCCTCTTATTCCTAAATGGTTCTTTCCTGTGACTGTAATGTTAAAAATCAGTTTGTAAACTTATATCCAACTCACCTGATGTGAGTCCAGTCATCTTAATGTGAGTCCTACATATGCATTATTCCCTGCATTGACCTGCCTCCATGTTCCTGATTGACAGGTCTCACTGCTACAGCATGCTGCCAGTATGGAACTAGTGTTTATCGACAATCTGCCAATATTCAACTACAGACATGTACACTCACCGGCCACTTTATTAGGTACACCTGTCCAACTGCTCGTTAACACTTAATTTCTAATCAGCCAATCACATGGCGGCAACTCAGTGCATTTAGGCATGTAGACATGGTCAAGACAATCTCCTGCAGTTCAAACCGAGCATCAGTATGGGGAAGAAAGGTGATTTGAGTGCCTTTGAACGTGGCATGGTTGTTGGTGCCAGAAGGGCTGGTCTGAGTATTTCAGAAACTGCTGATCTACTGGGATTTTCACGCACAACCATATCTAGGGTTTACACAGAATGGTCCGAAAAAGAAAAAACATCCAGTGAGCGGCAGTTCTGTGGGCGGAAATGCCTTGTTGATGCCAGAGGTCAGAGGAGAATAGGCAGACTGGTTCGAGCTGATAGAAAGGCAACAGTGACTCAAATCGCCACCCGTTACAACCAAGGTAGGCAGAAGAGCATCTCTGAATGCACAGTACGTCGAACTTTGAGGCAGATGGGCTACAGCAGCAGAAGACCACACTGGGTGCCACTCCTTTCAGCTAAGAACAGGAAACTGAGGCTACAATTTGCACAATCTCATCGAAATTGGACAGTAGAAGATTGGAAAAACGTTGCCTGGTCTGATGAGTCTCCATTTCTGCTGCGACTTTCGGATGGTAGGGTCAGAATTTGGCGTCAACAACATGAAAGCATGGATCCATCCTGCCTTGTATCAACGGTTCAGGCTGGTGGTGGTGGTGTCATGGTGTGGGGAATATTTTCTTGCCACTCTTTGGGCCCCTTGGTACCAATTGAGCATCGTTGCAACGCCACAGCCTACCTGAGTATTGTTGCTGACCATGTCCATCCCTTTATGACCACAATGTACCCAACATCTGATGGCTACTTTCAGCAGGATAATGCGCCATGTCATAAAGCTGGAATCATCTCAGACTGGTTTCTTGAACATGACAATGAGTTCACTGGACTCAAATGGCCTCCACAGTCACCAGATCTCAATCCAATAGAGCATCTTTGGGATGTGGTGGAACAGGAGATTCGCATCATGGATGTGCAGCCGACAAATCTACGGCAACTGTGTGATGCCATCATGTCAATATGGACCAAAATATCTGAGGAATGCTTCCAGCACCTTGTTGAATCTATGCCACGAAGAATTGAGGCAATTCTGAAGGCAAAAGGGGGTCCAACCCGTTACTAGCATGGTGTACCTAATAAAGTGGCCGGTGGGTGTATAGCTCTCTTTACTTTCCTTTGCAGGGTTTACACAATCCCTTGCTGGAACTTTGAGAGAGAGACAGACAGTAAAGGGTTGTGTGTGACACAGCACTGCTACATCATTAACCCCTTCCCGCCGCAGCCCTTTTTCGTTTTTGCGTTTTCATTTTTCACTCCCCACATTCAAAAATCTGTAACTTTTTTATTTTTCCATGTACAGAGCTGTGTGATGGCTTATTTTCTGCGTAACAAATTACACTTCAAAATGGTCGTATTTAAAATTCCATGCCGTGTACTGGGAAGCGGGAAATGCAGTGAAATTGGTAAAAAAACGCATTTGTGCCGTATTCTTGTGGGCTTGGATTTTTACGGATTTCACTGTGTACCCCAAATGACATGTCTACTTTATTCTTTGGGTTGGTACGATTACGGGGATACCAAATTTATATAGGTTTTATAATGTTTTCATACATTTAAAAAAAAAACCTCCTGTACAAAATTTTTTTGGGGGATTTTGCCTTCTGGCTCTAATAACTTTTTCATACTTTGGTGTACAGAGCTGTGGGTGGTGCCGTTTTTTGCGGATTTTGATGACAGTATGGCAGTATATGGGGATTTTACTACTCATACATTACAATGTGCTGATAGCACATTGTAATGAATGGGTTAACCCGTCTTCGTAAAACCCGAAGCTACCATGGCGACGGATCCCCGCTCCCCGATGACGTCACGGGGAGCGACGATCCACGGAAAGTTGGCGGCGCCCGCGCGCCGCTGTCTTTTTGAAGCCACCGGCACCTTTGCCGGCGGCGATCAGCAGTAATACACCCGCGATCGGTGCCGGCACCGATCGCGGGTGTTACCGGTAAGCCTTTGCTGCAATATGCAGCAGAGATTTACGGGCTGAGCCCTCTCCATGTGACCGGAACCTGACATGTGACGTACTATTACGTCACATGTCGGGAAGGGGTTAACAACACCCTCAGAAAAGGGGAGACTGGGAGGGACCGGGCTATATGAAGGGAGGAGGTGGGGTATATAGACTGGATACTGCATGACTGGAACAGAGGACATCAATAAAAAAATCTTTTTTAGAAGAATGCTTGCTCTAATCCAATTGATTCTCTCTAAATGGGTCATCCTATCTTAATTGTAAAGGCATGTCTAAGCTTTGAACCTTAATTTTTGATTAACTGTATACTATCAGTATACTATAGATTTGTGTTGTCTGCTCCCTATTCCTGAGGTTTCTAGCTGAGGTGCGTTTTAGTATTGATGAAGGCATAGAAGACTTTTAACACAATTAGGTAGGGGACAACTAGTTGACGTTGTATTTCTGCGCCAAAGTGGTAAATGTGAAGAAGACAAGACAATACAAACAGAGAAGACTAGTCTCCCGAGCCAGGTCAGAACCAAGAAGAAGGATAGTACAAAAAAACAGGATATCATGAAGTGATTGCACCAGAACTCTGAAATCAAGAGAAGACATAACAGCAAGGGAATAATTTGAGTGGAAAATCAATAACAGCGGGTTATCTATTGATCAACCGTTGCATAGCTGTAGGAGACTGACGGGTGTGGTTCAAATTTAATCAGACTGTCAGAGAATAAAATATGCCATATTGCACTCTAACCAAAAAACAGTACATATCATTGTATCCCCTGCTGTAACTTACAGACAGAGGATGACCGAGGCATAGATAATACTATGGATATTAGCCATTTTTGCTACTGGTAAAGGGCACTGCTTCCAAGAATTGGGAATGCCCTAAGTATATTTGCCCCGTTGCAGGGGCATATCTTGAGGGGGTGCAAGGGTTGCGGTCGCACCCGGGCCCAAGAGGTTTAGGGGGCCCTTATGGTGTCACTTTCCCATATGAGAAGACTATTACTGTAAACCGTACATTATAGTCGGGGGCCTGGCACAGACTTTGCACTGGGGCCCATCAGCTTCTAGTTAAGCCACTGCCCCATTGTGTATATTGTAAGAAGCTATTGCTTGGTTTTCTGTCACCTAGGACAAAGACCCACTTTACTGTCCTCATCCTAAATACTGTGTCCCACACAGAGGCAAATGTTGGCACCTCCTATGGCAGTGATGGCGAACCTTTTAGATAGAGAGTGCCCAAACTATAACCAAAACCCACTTTTATGTCGCAAAGTGCCAACATGACAATTTGAGTAGTAACCTATTGATCTCTGCTGTATCACAAGTTTCAATCATATTGGTGTCCTGAGGACACCAATACAATAGAAAGCAGGAGACATTTGAATTGTAGCTTCCCTCCAGGGTCCCCTGAATAGGAAGAATCAGGGGACCCAAAGCAGTAGCTCCAACGATCCATCTCTGTTCACACCTTCTCGCATCCTCCTGTAGGCCTGGCAGCCAAGTAGAGGTCACTTTAAAATAGCACTGAGCGTGGCGTGTCCTACGCTGTCTTGGACTGCAGGAGGAAGCCTTGAGTCTTATCTTGTAAATTCTGTGCTGGGTGCCCACAGAAAGGCCCCAGAGTGCCACCTCTGGCACCCGTGCCATAGGTTCGCCACCACTGTCCTATGGTGACCAGCTCCTGGAGTGCTTGCCCTGGTTGCTCCTGCATCTGTAGCTATATCCCTGCTATACAGGACCACAAAATAACTTGTCCCTAACATATTATGTGGCATACATAGTGGGCAGGAGAAAGCAGCAGCCCCAAAGCCTGTGGAGTCTTGATGTATAATATGAATGGTCTGTCAATATCTGCAAGAACAATCGCAGCACATATGCCAACCTGTCTCTTCAGAGAGTCCTTTTGGCTGTACTTGGGTGGTGTGTACTTGCATAGCTTTAAAGATTACTAGTGTCCTACATAGGCTGCTCATTACGTGCTCATTAAGGGATGGGGGCTGTGTTTTACAAGCATTTACGGTTTTCATTGCCGAAGGGAAGAGGGCACCCGAGTGCTTCCACAGACTTTAATATATTCATGCCCAACCCCTCCTCCCTGTGCTGCTAACCTCCTGCCACCGGCCGGGGAACTAGGGTACGGTCAGTGAAGTCAGAGTGTCGGGCATGGAGAGAGCGGGTGTGTGGTCTCTTACAGTTCCCCAGCCGGTGAGGCTTGCAGCAGGAGCGTGCATAAATTAAAGTCTGTGGAAGCCAAGAGACGTTTGGGCTCTGTCTGCCTGAGCACCTCTGGCACCTTTACAAAGTTATTATTTCGGCAATAAAAACACCATAATGCATCATGTAAAACACAGTCCCCCCATCCCCTAGACGTAACAAGCAGCCTATTTAGGACACTCTACCACCAGTAATCTGGAGGAAGATGTCCTTTAAACATCTTTACTTTTGTGTATGGAAAAGTGTAAATAGGCGTTTTTCAATATACTCGTAGAGAAATCTCCAAAAGAAATACCATATAAACTCGAGTATAACCCAAACTCGGCTAATACTCTGGTAAAAAATATATATGTTTTACCAGTTTTTTGTGGTAAACTTAGGGGCCTCGGCTTATACTTGGGTCAGCTTATACTCGAGTATATACAGTAGGTTTTGCCATGTCTTTTTGATGGCTCTGTTTCGAACCTTTCATTGAGAACCAGAAACTTTTAGTACTGTCACTTATTCCTTGTGAGATTTTTGAGATCTTAAAGTGATATGTGGAAACATGTCAATTCTAGTTATATAGAAGAACCCTGTTTATGCATGGTTAGGCTTCAGCAAATATATGAGAAGCGGCACTGGCCCAATATACAGGGATATTATCCCGTCTTCCTTACTGCCGCTTAATTAGACATTAAATATTTGTGACTCAAGAAGACGTCTGTGTATACTTGGAGGATCAGTCATCCGGCACCTTAACATCAGCACGATAAGGAGAAGTGTGTATTGTTCTAGCTGCCTCTTGTCTGGACTCATCTGTTCTTTTGTGTTGAAAACAGCTCACATTTTCCATGACAGCGGTTGTATTCCTTAAGATATAGCCAGATATAAATAAAGAGGGAGCCTGGGTCTGTTCCACAGCTATAATACTCTAGTGTGAAGCGTCAGATTTCCAAACCGCCAAATTACTGGAAATTTAGCAAAAATTAAACAAACTTTTGCTTATCATTTATAATATTATTACGTCAAAAACCCAGCAGCTGGTGAAATGTACTCATAGAGCTACACAAAATACTTCTGCCAGGGCCAAGACGTGTCAGCTCCTGGCCACGCTCAATACTGTTGCAATTTTGGACATTACTTAGGTAATGCAGATATTCTTTATTTTCACATAACTGACAGGTTCCCAAATAATATGTGACTTCCATTCTTTCGAACAAAATGAAAGATCTTACAGTACAGTGTTCATTGAATGAACCTTAATCCTTTATTGAAGTAGGATAAAATAGAGGAAAAGAATTGATGCCTTTCTAGCTTTCCTATACAGTGGATTGCAAAAGTATGAAAACCCTTTCAACGTTTCCTCATTGTTAAAATTTACAGCCACAAACTTAAATGTTAATTTAAAAAATGCGATGTGCAGATGTATTCATCCCCTTTACTCTGATACCCTTAGATAACATACAGTGAGTCAAATTGGCTTTAGAAATAACTTATTTTGTAAAGGCCCATAGGTTCGTTAGAGAACATTAGTGAACAAATTGCAGCATAAAAACCAAGAAACACACTAGACAGCTGAGGGATAAAATTTTGGCATATTTTACTGTAGAATCTGTATTTAAAAAAATATTCCAAGCTCTGAACATTTCATCCGAAGACAGGCTACTATTAGAAAAAACTATTCGTTTTTTACTTTGCTATTCTGGCCTTTATGGGAGATTGGCAAGAAGAAAGCAAGCCATGAGAAGTCCTATTTGGAGTTTGTAGAGTACACATCAAACTTATGAAAGAGACCAAAATTTATTTTTTTTGTCCTTAAAGGGGTTATCCGGGTTTAAAAATTTTTTATGGCTGGGGTGGGCTAGTTAAACATAATAAACATGGACTTACCTCCTCCGGCGCCGCTGATGTCCCGCGCCGCGGTCCCTTCGATCCGTGCCCCTGTTTGTTTACAGGGGCACGGAAGCCGCGCACAGGGAGCTTACGGTCCGCGATGTGGACGGCTCCTCCCATCCGTCCCTATCTCTCAGCGTTGTAAGCGCTGGGAGATGGTGCGCATGGGAGCTCCCGGCCGGCCGGAAGCTCCCTGTGCGCCGGTGTAATGAAACCTGCGCACAGAGAAGACCGGCCGCAGCGCGGGACATCGGCAGCACCGGAGGAGGTAAGTACATGTTTATTGTGTTTAAATAGCCCTCCCCAGCCCGGCCAGAAGAAATTTTTTAAACCCGGATAACCCCTTTAAAGGGGTATTCTGGGACTGTGAACATCTGATACAAAAACCCATAATGCTATAAATAAATGAATATAACAAAACGCAATGTCATTAGTCATAAAATGGAGCTTATGTTGTTTGATTTCATGATTAACAAAATGTTATTGGCTTTTCAAAGTAGGTAGAGTTATCACCAAGATGGCTGCCACTGGAAACTACAAGTCCCATGTTCCACAATTCTCTTTTAAAGCTCCTCCCCCTTATGCTCTGCTCCCAGTGATGATCTAACAGACCTTCTTGCTCTGTTACCATAGTATTGATGTGTAACTGCCATCTGTCAGGGTCAGAGGTAGATGGACCCACTGAACCACCATAAATGATGACCTAAGCCGACACCTGGGAGCGGAGTCTAAGTGCCACCTGGTATTCACCAGAGCCTGCTGCAAAACAGCGGGTTGGACTTGCTGTGGCGGGATACCACTAGGTTGCTCAACAGGCGCGACTTTGCTCTCGGTGGTGGCCAAGGTACAACATCGTCAGGCAGATGGTCAGGACAGGCGGCACAGGATCGGAGTCGGGGACAAAGCAGAAGGTCAAGATAGGTCAGGAACGGAAACAGAGGTCACTATAAACACAAGGTACAGCATTCTCAGAGGCACAAAGATTTGTCAGGGGGCACAAGAAAAGGCCAGCTATTTATTAGGCCAGCGCCAATCATCAGTGGGCTGGCAATTTTACAGAGCCTGTGTGCATGCCCTAGGAGGCGGGGACGCACGCGCCGGAGCACTGGGGCCGTCTCTGGAGCAAGGGAAGGTGAGTGAGCCTGCGGCTGGGCTGCTGAGGCACATATGTGCGTTGGTGACTCGAGACAAGGGTCGCAGGAGCACCTGTGACACCATCACTGCACATTACCTCACTGAGAAGACGTCTCACCACAACACTGCAACCAACCACCAACTACAGCCAATTATAGTGGTGAAAATAAGGCCATGTGCAGGACATGTGATGTGGACATGTGACCAGCGGCCACCTTCTGTCCTGTGTCTGCTCCACGCAGAGAAAATCAACAGACTGATTAAAGGGCCAGTAGCATTTTAAGTCTTCATTACACTGTATGTCTACAGCATATTACTGTTAAGGGGAGCAAAATTTTAAATATATTAGTACCCATTAGTATATGAATTATGCTGATTCCTGGAATACCCCTTTCATTCCAAACAGTATATAGGACATTCATTATGCTTGTTTTCTGAAAGCACAAGAATATCCACTTCCTCAGTTTTCGAGCTTCTTCAAATGCATGCCACTTTGAGCACGTCGGGGCAGGGAGTGTGGAGGGCAAAGGGAGGGCAGGGGCATGAACGCCTAGCCCCCCACATTTACTTTAGCCTCCACTGGAAAAAAACTCCTCTAGTTCTGATCTGATCTACAGGTCAGAACTGTCGGAGTTTGTGCCCTTTTCCACTAAGAGGCCAGAGCCTTTGATTTGTAAAGCAATATGGAATGTGATGACGCTATATAAAGATTATTACCATTGCGATACAATTACCGGAACACCACCAGACTGGTGTTTAAAACATCGGTCCCCCCAATGTGTGCTGGAAAGCCAACATAGCACATCACCCTGACCACACCATCTCCACCGTTAAGCAGGGTGGGGGGCATCATGCTGGGGGACTGCTTTGACTGATTGGAAGATGGAAAGAACTAAATACAGGATGATTCTGGAGGAAAACCTGTTAGAGGCTTTCACCCGGTGAAAGTCAAAAATAAATGTGTGGCTTGACTTGAAAATTCATCATCTTTGAACTGAGCTAGACATAAGCTATAAAGAAGAATGGGAAAAAAATCCAGCCTCTGGATGTGCAAAGCTGGTAGAGACATACCCCCACTTACCTGTAGCTATCATTGCAACTAAAGGTGGTCCTACAAAGTTTTGACTGACAGGCTGAATACAAATGCACGCCACTCTTTTATTTTTTTAATTTGCAAAAGCGTGTCATACTATAATTTTCTTTACACTTCACAGATACTTTGTGTTGCTCTTTTACATAAAATATTACTACAGGCAGTCCCCTGGTTACATACAAGATGGGTTCTGTAGCTTTGTTCTTAAGTTGAGTTTGTATGTAAGTCGGAACTGTATACTTTATCATTGTAACCCCAGCCAAATTTTTTTTTGGTCTCCGTGACAATTGGATTTTCAAAATGTTGTATGTCATCAGAACCAGGATTAACAATAAGCTTCATGACAGACACCTGTGATAGATGTTATGGCTGATCATTGTAGTAAGGCTAAAGTACAGTAAATTACCAATTACCAGAGGTCCGTTTGTAACTAGGGGTTGTCTGTAAGTTGGGTGTTCTTAAGTAGGGGACCACCTGTACAATTATTATAAGGTTGTGGCTGTCACATTTAAAAATTAGGAAAAGTTCAAGGGGTATGAATACTTCTGCACTGTATGTCTACTTTAAGCTCTGGATGAAAATATTAATTGATGAGTAACAATGGTTGGCTGATTGTCCACATTCAATGTTTGAAAATTGAATAACTGAAAAATACATGAGATCATTGGGGAGTTCTCAGCAGACATCCTCACTGTTACCAGGTTGTAGTAGCAAAACACCATAGTGTTGAAATCTGAAGGAAGGAAAGCAAAGTTAGAGAAAACTTGGTGGGAAACTTATACTATGTACTTAAGAATCGTGACCTGTGAACACAAATGGTACGTGCTGATTCATTTCACTTGAGCAGATGGATAAGGTCCAGCTATAATGTGTTAGTTGGACAGAATCCATAAAGATGATGATTATGCTGGGAAGCATGCCTTAGTAGATAAGGTTTCACAAACGTGTACCATCAAAACGTCTTCCTTCAAAAAGATATAAAATTAAAAATATCAGTTTAAAGGGGTTCCTATATCTTTTGATGATGAGACACCACCATCATCTGAGAAGTTGCCTGTTTAAAATGTTGCCTTGTCCTTGAGTGTGTATGGTTCTGTCAGCATCTACACCAATGATCTTTCTGATGTGGAGGCTCAACCACTAATCCATCCACCTCTAGTTTTCATGGTCTTCTGTACGCTGAAATGCTAAAATTCTGATAAACAGAACTATTAGCAGAACTATTACACGGGCGTGGGAAAAAAATGATAAAGTCTCTAAACGCCTCCAACTCCATCTTAAAAAGCACAGGGACCAAAATGTTCACTTTTTAAAAAATAAATTAAAATTCACTTATCTCCTCGGTAGCATGGCTGACAATCAGTGAGTGCACGGATGTACTGCTGTAACATCTGTGCCTGTTCAGACTTCATCGCAATCCTGTCCGGGAATTGTGGCTGCGCATTCCCTAATGAGTGTATTTTGTTTCATTCTGTCCTTGCTAGTCTGAACACCTGTGTATTCCTTTCCTAACAGCCTTAAATGATGTCCAACATATCCCTCTGTCTTCTGTGGAGTTTGCTTTGGTTTGCAATCTGCTGTGATGGTTAGAATCTCCTTCCACTCACATTCTACCCTTTCACTGAACTGAGCCTGGTGTCATCTGGAACGATTCAGACTATTGCTCCTGCTTGCTGTAGATTTATTCTGAGCTGGTGTGTTCATCTTGACTTCTGTATTTTGGTATATTTGACTCTGCCTTGTTTACTGACTTTTCGTTTTTTCGTATCTTGTTGACTTCTCCTTGTTGTTTCTATTTTCTGGTCTTTGTCTCCGTGTTTGCACTTTGGTGTAGGAAGGGAATGTCAACCAGTTGTCACCTGCTGTTTATGGTAGACTGGGAATTTAGTCAGGGGTTTTAGTCTTAGGGCTCACTGTCATTGTCTGTCCTTCTAGACTGTTCCATAAACCTGCATAACAACTGCTGAACCCGATAGTCAAGTTCTGTGTATTTGCAGTTCCTGTTCAATAATCATCAGAAATACAGATGGCTCACATTGGGTTTTCTTATTCTCATTCATTATAGACTTGCTTTATGTGATTTTCTCACTGTTTGAGTAAAGTCTTCTATTTAATTAACCATGTTCTAACCATGAATGTATGTAGACCTTGTTTAATTAATTAAGTTGATGAATTGATTTTCCATATAGTAACATGTTTGGCATTTATGGATCATAAAGTGCAAGTTGTTTTTTAAATTCAGAAAAGCTACTTTAAGTTGTTACCCTGAGCAAGACATTATTCTGTGATCCTTATCTGTAATGTTATATATACAGTATATATTACAGCAGAATGTCCCTTCTCTTCTCTGAAGCTGGAGTCCACAGTAATCTACACAGAGCTGCTGTTTAGTAATGGACATTACAGTTGTAACTTTTCTTCCTCGTAGACTCAAATTTCTGGCACAAAATTGGTCCCAAAATGTCTAATATTTAATTCTAGGCACCCAATACTATTTCTTATTACAGGCAGTCCCCGGGTTACATAAAAGATAGGGTCCGGAGGTTTGTTCTTAAGTTGAATTTGTATGTAAATCAAAACTTTTTTTCTTTTGCCCCAGTGACAATTGGAGTTTCAAAATTTTTGCTGTAATTGGACCAAGACTTATCAATAAAGCTTCATTACAGACACCTTACAGCTGATCATTGCAGTCTGGGACTATAGTAACATCCAGAGAGCTTCACCAGAGGTCACAGTGGGCAGAGGGGTCCATCTGTTACTAGGGGTTGTCTGTAAGTCAGGTATCCTTAAGTAGGGGACCACCTGTATATAAAAATAGCCCCGACAACCCCGGGTCCAGACGTGTGCAAATGTGAGTTGAATAGGAAAAAGTCTGACTACGATAGGGTATAACATTTCATTAAAAACAATGTTCCTTTACCTATCACTTAGTAAAAGCATACCCAACTTGATAGGGAGAACACACACCGGGCAAGCAAGACAGCATATCGTCCTAGAATTTCAGAAATAATTCCTTAAAGGGAACCTGTCATTCAGAACCCTTTTTCTGGCTCCCCCCTGTCCCCATAGAGAATAGTGTACATATTACCAAAGTGTTTTTATGGTAAAACTGTCTTTTAGTGAAAAAAAAAAATACGTTGGAATTGTTACTGTTGAACTTTGGCCTATTACATATGCCGAGATTATATTTCCAATTAAAAATTAATAATGAATCATCTTTTCTAGAACTACTTTAAGTTCTGCCTTTGTTATTTCTCCTATAAATTTATGAATAAATTGCTTGGGTAAGTACCAGTAAGGACATGGCCATGCACACTCTTAGGCCCAGTTCACACCTGCGCCTGGGCTTTCTGTCACAGTGTCCTTTGCATTAGTGATTGTGAGCCAAAACCATATGTGGAGGCCACATAGAGATAAGGTATGATTGAAAGACTTGCTCTGTGTTTTTGGAAATCAACTGGGAATGTCTCAACAAAATGCTGCCAACAGATTGTAACGCTTCATGGAGGTAGTAGACTCGCTTTAAAGGGGATTGGACAATAGGTGATAACATGACCAGTGCCATGAATTAATAATAATAATAACTCTTTATTTATATAGGGCACACAGATTACGCAGCGCTGCACAAAGCATGACAAATTGGTCCCTGTCCCCATGGGGCTCACAATCTAAACAAACTAACAGTATGTTTTGGATTGTGGGAGGAAACCAGACTACCCAGAGGAAACCCACGCAAACACGGAGAGAACATACAAACTCTTTGCAGATGTTGACCCAGGACCAAGACTGTAAGCTCTTATGAATAGGGGCCTCTTCCCAAATGTATTAAATTGCAAAAATTTGCTGGTTATGATAAAGTCACACATTTTTTAGGATTTTGTACTTCATATTCTTGAATAGGTTTAAATGCAATCTTCTTCAATAAAAAAATTCCAGTTTGACAAGTAGGTTGCCGAAACAAATTTTCACACAAATATGTAAAATACACCCCATAAAATACACTCACCATCCCAATATTAGGTTGTATATACAACTTATACTAACTACAACCTCCATAAGACCCCCACTAGAGGGAGATGCTTGCATTAGGCTGCCCCTTAAGCTTCTGTGCATTGCTGCTTTTTTTTTTACTTTTAGGCAAGAAACAACTTTTATGTCAGAGTTTTTATTGTTTATATTTGGTGGTTTAGGGTACAGGAGAGTTAATATCGCAGCGTCAGTAAAGCATGTCCAGTTTATAGTCTACTCGTGACCCGTGACTCAATCCGAAAGTGTTCCATGATTGAAGTCGTTACTGTCAGCAGCCGTAGATGTGAGGATAACCCTTCGTCATTTGTTTTTGGCTTCATTTACTTTGCTAATTTTAATCAGAGCTAGAAGTCTTCCATCCATCTCCTTCTCCTGGATTCTCCCCCCTTGTGGCTGTCATAAGTTCAGTAGGATGTTCTGCATGTCTTCAAGCCTCCACCCTCCCCCTCCTACATCATGTCACGCAGACGTCCACGGCTGCCTATATATGACCCTGCCGTGCACAGAGTTGCCAGAACATCAGTTGGACACCAATTTCAGCTTTAGAGAACAAGAACTGCAGATCTTACTGAATTTACCGCCAAGTGCTTCTTACACGTAAGTCTACATCAAACAATATCCCTTACAATGTATCTATCTTACTAGTAGCCTCACCAGAAGTAAGTTTTGTGTCATTTTGAACGATACTAAATTATAGTACACCAGAAGCTGTAACAATGAGACATCACATTGTATATGAAGTCACAATCATTATCTAGGTCTCAAACTTTTATGCACGTAGCGCCATATACCATAGTACAAGAAGCGTCTGAGGTCAAATTGTTCTAGACCAATCAGAGCTCAGATTTCATTTTATAAAATGCTGTTGGAAAATAATAACGGAACTCTGATTGGTTGCCATGAAGAACTAGAAGAGTTTTACTCTTAAACACTCTAGATAAATCACTTCTAAACATCTTTATTAAACTAATTTTTTTATAAGAATATGTACACAGTAATAGAAAGATTATAAGTGCATATAATTTAGTAATTCGGACTGCTTACTGACTAAGGATTGACAAGTGACAAGTGTTCTGCCGTATAATACACCATTTCAGGCGGTCCCCGACTTAAGGACAACCAACTTACAGACGTGACCATTGTGACCTCTGGGAAAGATCTCTGGATGCTTTACTTTAGTCCCCGGCTGCAATGATCAGCTGTAAGGTGTCTGTAATGAAGCTTTATTGATTATCCTTGTTCCCATGACAGCACAAAATTTGGAAAATCCAATAGTCAAGGGGACAAAAAAAGGTCTGAAGTTACAATTATAAAATATACCTGTTCCGACTTACATTCTTATTCAGCTTAAAGGACATCTACCACTAGGATCAAGGATTATAAACCAAGGTCACTGACATACTCGTGTGTGCCCCCTCGAGCAGGATCCACTCTTCATTGAGTTTTCTATGCCTTTTTTTTTTTTAAAGGTTTTAAACATTATGCAAATAGGCCAGAGGGGCTCCAGGGTCCATTAACACCTATCATTTGCATCATTTTAAAAACCTTTTTTAAGAATCTACAAGAGGAGCAGATCCTGCCAGAGGGGGCGCACACCAGTATGTCAGTGTGCTTGGTTTATAATCCTTCATCCTGGTGGTAGATGTGCTTTAAGCACAAACCTATCTTGAATGTAACCTGGGGACTGCCAGAATACAGGCAATGTTAAGAGAGGCCATCTCAGGGTTGATTTACTATAGCAATCTCATAATGATAGAAAGCACAGAATGTGATTTATAAAACATATCAGATCATTTGAAGTTCACTATTGCATCATATCAAAAACTAGTTTTCCATATCAGAATTCTAAATTGTGGTCCTCATATGGGGGCAATAATGGGGCACCGGGGCTTTCATGTCTTGCCTTCTGATCAGTATAAAGTGATCCAGTGTGACACTTTCTTATCGGGCTTAGGAACAATACAGTACTCAGGGACACCTTAGGATGAGCTGGACAACAATATGGTGCATTGTAGAAATGGCAACATTCTTTTTTGTGTAAGGGAAAATGGTTTATTTGTTGAACTTTTCTGCACTTTTAGAAATTATACTTCATTATGGGGTTAGAGATCATCCTATCCTATTCACATTATATTCAAGCTCAGCATCCAGATCTTTTTTTATTTAGTATAAAGATGATCTTAGAACATGCCAGATTAGTTCTACTTACTGTATTTTATTAAAATTGTCCCAGCTTGATGCAGCGGCTCATACACTGGGGAGTCACTGTACTGCTTACTAACCACATTCACCACTTCCTATGGGGAAAAAATTCCAGGAACATCAATGGGAACAATTTATTCTGCAAATTGGGATGTACAGGACATGAAGTATTAAACAAAGGGCAAACCTGAACTATGTGCAGAGTATTCAGTCATAAAGAATCTTACATTGATACTGTTGCTATATGGGTCTTCTCATGAGGTGGCTGTTATTTATAGACTATGAACAATGCAAAATTTTAGAGCTGCCATTTTCTATCACCCTTTGTATTTTAGTGCATTTTGATCCTCTCCCATACAAGGAGTAATATTTTAACCCTATAATTGTAGGACTTTAACTTGTCATCTTGTATAATATTTCAGAAACAATACATAGGGAACATAAACCAAGTGAAAAAAAACCTGTGCAAAGATGACAATGTCCATTATGATTCACTTGTATTCTCATAACAAGTTAGATACAGGGGCAAATTTACTTACCCGATTCACTAACATTGTGCGTCCGGGTTCCTGCATGTGTCGTTGCTGCGCCGAGGTCTGCCGGAGTTCACTTGCTTCTTCCTGGTGCATGTGAGTGCTTGGTCTTGCGACACAATTCCTTTTATAAATTCTGCGGTTTGACCAAATCTGTCGGGTTGTCCGACGGCCATGCCCCTTGATTTCTGTCGTGTGCAAATCGGCGCCGATGCGCCAAAATACGATCATGTGTGCCATAATCCAGGGGCAATTCGGCGCAAAACGGAAATATTCAGGAAACCTAAAGAAAATGCGGCGTTCGGACACTTAGTAAATGAGCAACACTGTATCTATGCCATTTATAGTCTGGGATAAAACCCATTCAGTTTTTGGTTATCTAGAGAAGGAGGCAACTTTCTAGTTCATTCTATGACTTCATTGGAAAGTCCTTCCATTTTACAGTGGATATAAGTTTGTTATACATTTGAGGTTTCTTGCGTTGCATGTTGTTTTGTTAACAAGATATTTTTATCTTTTTGCAGATCTAGCAGATAGACTGAACCTCTGCTTCAATGTTGAGGATGGAAGAAATGGCTAATGGGACCATGACGAGCCAAGACTTCAGCTCGTATCAGGAACCACCAAGCCAAGTAAACAATGGGAAGGATAACAATGAGTATCTCTACATTCTGATTGTCATGTCCTTCTATGGAATATTCCTGACGGGCATCATGCTGGTCTACATGCGATCAAAAAAGAGGGAGAAAGAATCCAAACTACTTCTGCTCTATCAGGATGAGGAGAAGCTGTGGACAGAGATTAGAAAAAGTACCTCTTCCCTCTCTGTAGCCAAGCCTCCCCAGCAGAGCACCATGCTCACCATCCTGCAGGACAGTTTTGTGCCAAGCCGTTTCTGTACTGACTACAATATAGTAGACAGCAGCCTGAGCTCTGAATCTTCCTCCTCTGAGATACACTTCACCATCCAAGAAGAAGCCACTGAAGGACTTGTCCAAGAAAAGGAAGATGAAGGAAAACCTGACACAACACAGATTTCCTAGCGCTGAACTGAAGAGACAATGTAAGCTCAGGAATCTAGAGGATCTCTGCTTATGGGATCTTGTACTTAGGGTCCAGTTACCTGACAAGCCCCATATAGGGGAAGGCAGAATATATGTTATAGATGGGGCAAGTATTGATGGACTGCTGTGTCTTCCTTTCAAAAGGTATCGTAGGCCTTAGCATTGCCATTGGCCCTAAAAGCAAAGAAAGAGCTGGTCCTGTAGGTTGACAGTCTATAGTTTGCAATGATGAAAACTGATGGTGATGACAAGCATAACCAAGTGATGGTATTACCCCCATGTGCTAGTATATGATGTTGCTACAAGAGACCAGACATTGCTATAGACTGTAGATTAGATGTCAGGGTATTAAAGGATAACCATTATATTCCATGACTCTAAATGAAGATACAGGGTTGTATATTCACTAGTGTTATATAAATTCAATTCACTTTTACTGATACATCTGTAAGGATCCTAAATATATTCTCATGTACAGCACTTTTTGGTAAATGTTTCTATATTTGCTAGTATCTGAATATTTCTGACCACTTCAGTGTTGTAGTAAAGTCCTCCTGTTTTTAAGGGTTTTGATAACTGGACCCCATAACATTAACACATCACCTAGTACTAAGATAATTCATTAATGTCAATCCTTGACGTAGGAAGGGTTCATTTCACATAACATTGAGTACTGTACTATCTAGGAACTATACTTGAACGATGTCGATTTTTATTCATTTATTCTTATTTAATACATTTTTCTAGTGATCTGTAGGATATTGACCTGACCAAAATATCCACAGTGAAATAAATGAAGGAAGAAGAGAAAAATCCCCCGGGAAACACTAATTTCTATTGTGTCACTCTACGGCAATGATGGCCACATGTGGTCTTTGAGATGGATGGATTGCCATGATCTTTAGCTCATGGGACACCTCCCGGATAGAGTGGAGAACCTGTATGCTAAGGGATAGAGGGACCGGATTTGGGCACCAATGATCTAAAGCTTTTAAAATGTACCATGGATAAATATAAAATCTACAACAGCCATATTGAGCTATACGTAGTCAGATTGTTTAGAAGCCTCTAACCTCTAGTATTGACAATATAAACTGAACCATGTTTTAACACCTCATCCTAAAATGGCACCAGTCCTCTCCATAGATACAATGTTGGGAAAGATTTAGATATCCAATGGACAGGAGAGATGCTGTTTCTGTATCTAAATATGAACCACCCCTTGAAGAGTTGTAATACTCCAAAGTCCCATAATTACTAATAGGTAGGACGATGTGTGAAATAAAGAAGTGTGATCTACAAGAGCCACGTGATGTGACTTCATGTGAAGTATTTAATATATTTATATAGGAAGGTATATTGTAGAGAGCGGGCTCCTCTCTGTGTCACTCACTGTCTCCTGTGCTTCTATAATGTTACGCTTGGTGACACTGATTTGTAAAACAATCCTAATTTCTGTTTTGGTGGAGTGTTAATTAAAGATGGTAATTATAAGATAATACATTGACTGTGGTTTTTATTTCCTCAATTTCCATAAACATGGGCGACCCTATGGAGGTTATCACAGTGATGGTCCTTTAAAAGTGATGGTGACCTCTACATTGTATAAGCCAAATAAAATCTGTGTTTCTCAATACCCATGTGACAGCATCCAGATACTTTATACACTAGTGCCGTGGCTAGTTGGCTCCTGTGAATAGTCATGTGGACCTGGTAAACGTGACCATGATGATAAATGCACAATCTTATTCAGACACTGCTAACTCAATGAGGGCTGGGTTTAAGAGTTAGGCAGGATAAACAGCTGCCTATGGTGACCAAAGGGAACCCGTCAACAGAAATTGTGGTCGCATCATCCAGGCATCATCTTTGAAGTGGGATGTATATTGGTTGCACAAAGTCACATGTACATGAGAATTTGAGCTCTGAAGTTAACCCTTTTCCGACATTTGATGTAGTAGTACGTCACGGTCGGCAGTGACATGTCGAGTTTCTATAATGGGGTAATTTATGGAGTATTTCTATAATTTAGGCCTCTCAAAGAAACTTGAAATCTGAGCAGGTCCCTCAAAAATCTGATTTTGAGGTTTTTATGAAAATGTGAAAAATTGCACGTAACGTCCTTTCTTTTAAATCAAATCCTTTTTATTGAACAATTTTTATCATTACAGGTACAGACAAAACCCCTTTCCTACCCCTGCTTAAACATACAACCCATCCCCCAAACAGACCAGAATTGCAGCAAATGTACAGCATGTATTTCCACCTGTCCATTTGACCGTACACATTCGGTAATGACACATTAATAACAGACAGCAGTAGATTACAAAGACAGCGATAAGGGATTATAACAAACATGGACTGAGGAAAGTCCAGCAGTGTCCAGCCATGGTCCCCACATTCTTTTGAACTTAGCACTAGGTTTTCTCTTACAATAAACAGATTTTTCTAAACGGATGATATTGTTCATTTTATTTACATACATTTCTTCTGTAGGTGCTGTGGGGTTTAACCAATACATAACCAAACAACAATTTCCTGGCCTGATAAATCATTCTACAAATCCCCATGGTCATGCCCTCATCCATATCCCCCGACTCCACTAAACCTAATATGCACGTTGTGGGAACAGCCGGTAGTACTACACCAAATACTCTTGAAATCAGAGCTAGCACTCCTTTCCAGAAACGTCCAGCATTCCCACAATTAATGCATTAAATTGACTCCCACCACCCCACACTTAGGACATTTATCGTCTAACCCTCTCTTGTGCAGACAAAGTGGGGTCGGATACACTCTATGAATTAGATACAGCTGTGAGAGATGGTGTGCTACTGTCAGGCTTGCGGGATGTGGATCCGCTGGACCACTGCAGACGATGACTCGAGCCACTACCTGGGACCGGAGTCTAAGTGGTACCCGGTTTTCACCAGAGCCCGCCGCAAAGCGGGTTAGACAAGCTGCGGCGTGGTACCACCAGGTCGTTCCTCAGGCGTGACTTGTCTGCAGTGGCGGCCAAGGTTGAAGTACAGAAACAGCAGTCAAGCTCGGGGTCACAGTCCAGGCACAGGGTCAGGGCAGGCGGCAGAGATGCAACGTCAGAATCCAAACCGAGGTCAGCAACTGGAGGTCCAAGCAGAAGGGTACGGGAACACAGAACTACGACAGCAACACGGAGAGACACTGGAACACGGGAACACGGAGGTAGTCAGGCAACGCAGGAACACAGAGGGAGTCAGGCACGCAGGAGACACTAGAACGCAGGAAACACTGGAACGCAGGCAAATCGCAACAGAGCTTTCTCTAAGGCTGTGGGGCACAAAGATCCGGCAGGGCTTGCAGGAAGAGGCAGGCTTAAATAGATTTAGGCAATGTGGCCAGCGCCAATTAATGGCGCGCTGGCCCTTTAAATTTCCTAGAAGTGTCGCGCGCGCCCTGAGGCGCGGTACCGCGCGCACACGGAGCGAGGCCGGGACTCGGGGGCGGGGGAAGGTGAGAAGCGCTGGCGCGGCGCCTGCGGGGAGCGAGAGGCACGGGTGAGCCCGCGACTCGCGAGGTGGGTCGCGGGTCCACCCGTGACAGCTTCACATAGGGACAATGTAGGGGGCATGGATAACGTCTCCGACCATTGCATGGCAGAGGGATCTTCTTCCCATTTGGAACGGATAGAGAGAGGGTACTTATCCTGATGAAAGGACTAGAGTATGTTATACACCATAGATATATAACCTTTAGCGCCGTCTGTGAAGCTAATAATATCTATTAGAGGGTGACTAGCTATAGTTAGAGACATCTCTCTTTCTTGACACCTAAAATTCTAAGCTTCATAACATCCAACAAAAATGAAAGGACGCAGAAAAATCCATGCCAGCATAACGTAGGCATTCGGTAAATGTTACTTATCAAGTTATTTTGATGTAAAAAACAGCAGAAGTAGAAAACATATCACCAACATTTTTTAACTAACATAAAGTACAAAGTGTCACGAGATTCTCAAATCTACACCTGTTAGTGGATGATGCTAAGTGGAGCTCGTATTTAAAGGGATATTTTGGCCCCAAACTATTAATGACTTACGAATAGGATAGGTTACAGATGATCGGTGTTGGGGCAAGAGCCCTGTTCCCCTCATTTTATACTTTTATACTTAGTATAGTGGTAAAGGACCAGAAAAACCCTTTAAGCCACTTTCTGGCTAGAAAATTAACAAACCTGATCGGCCACTTATAATACCCCACTTTGATGAGCCCACTTTTTTGGTAAGTGGAATAGAGGCCTTCATATGCACCAAAAGTCATGTGAGAAAGCGTGTTATATGTATAAATCATACAATTTGCATCAAAAAATGTTTAAGGCTACATTCACACAAACGAGGAGGAGTGGGGACCTCTCCCCCTTTCCATTGTGATGCACGGCACACAGTGCCGTAAAACGAGGAAGGATAGGACATGTCCTATCTTTTCCCCGTGTACAGAGCGGTATGGTGCCACACGTGTGCTGAACCGTATCGCTCTGTGCGCCCATTGTCTATGGGGGATGTATGAGCTTGTGGCCGGACATATGTCCCCCCAACGGTCGCGTGAATACAGCCTAAAATGGAAAAAATTTAAATATTCAAATACACAATCTTCTGACCCAGTCCAAGCTCCTTATGAAGCTGAAAAACTGCTGTTTCAACTCAAGGAATGGAAAGTCTCCCTTCCCCCATAACACAGATCACAAAGCATCTAGAACACTGTCCGGTGGAGCCAAAGAAAACATTTGTCTGGAACGTCTCTCGGCCATGTCATGTTCATAGACAGAAGTGCCGGCTGAACTAGAAGATACACACACGTTCTTCTTGTGGGGTCTACAGGCAAAATGAATTCAGGAGCCTCCCTAATTTTCATAGTGTGCTAGAATCAAATAAAGCTAAAGAAAAAAAGTGTTAAAGGTTATTAGGCGTGGAAGTATAATCCAAGAGTTATATCTTGGTGGAAAGGTCTGCAGAGATAGTTCAGTCAGGCATGTGGGTTTCTGGGAAAAAGTTGACTTAACTTCTTCAGATGCAAAGTCGCTTGGTGGCTTCAAAACTATGGCACAACTTGATGGTCACAGATGTATTTACAATGAGGCATTGTTTGCCCTGGGCATAACGGGCAACTGCCGGGGCCCAGAGCTGCTTGGGGGGTCCACATAATGCTCTACATAAGGAATCCATAGGGGTGAGGGGGGCTGTATCTAATAAATCCATAGGGTGTAAGGGGGGCTTATATTAAATACCCAGGAGGGGGCTGTTTGCTATGATAAGCGAGGAAATATTTTAGGGAACAGAAGACTATTCTAGTTTTGGAATTTCTAATGCCACCACATGAGTTTACTGCAAAGGGGCCCACTGAGGCTCTGTCACCCAGAAAAAGAGACATTTTTATTTCCCAAAACATTTCCATGTGTGGACCCACTGTCTTACCACAGAAGATCACCTATTACTTCCTACCACCTGTCTCTAGTCTGGGGCTGTTCCAGTCCTCTGTCCTGTACCCCTTTATGAATGTCTGCCAATTCAAGGGAATTGGGCCCTAGAGCCCCCATTTTTTAAAACAATGATATTGATACTTTGCCCAAAGATGGTCCAGGGTGGAATAATCGAAACAATAGATTCAGGTCCTGTCTCACTAACTGAAATAAAACAGGTTGTTTTTACATGTAGATATTTCATTCCCCCACATACCAGGGAGTAGGATCTACATTTTGTAGATTTACAATGGAATATTACTGGGAATACGGCCAAACTTCCCCTCTGTTCCCTATCTAAGCAGCTTATTAGACTCTTCGCCTCGTTAGGATGTTAGGAATAAATGTAAATGAAGTCGAAAGGGTTATTCCTATCTGAGGAATTTATGATATACAGGCGGTCCCCTACTTAAGGACACCCGACTTACAGACAACCCATAGTTACAGACGGACCCCTCTGCCCACTGTGACCTCTGGTGAAGCTCTCTGGATGCTTTAAAATAGTCCCAGATTGCAATAATCAGCTTAAAACTGTCTGCAATGAAGCTTTATTGATAATTCTTGGTCCTATTACAGCAAAAAAATTTGAAACTCCAATTGTCACTGGGGCAAAAAAAAAAATTGTCGGGAACTACAATGATAAAATATACAGTTTCGACTTACATACAAATTCAACTTAAGAACAAACCTACAGTCCCTATCTTGTATGTAACCCGGGGACTGCCTGTATCCTATTACTTTATTGGTGTGGGCCCCACTTCTGGGACGTGCATCTATCCTGAGAATGGGGGGTTTATTGATCCTTTATCGGCCCCTGCGATAGCTATAACTGTCTTTGTATTGACATATGTGATGTCATTATTTAATTATGTATTGCTTCTTATAGTGTTTTATCACTGCTCATTACATATATGTTTTGTCTATAGTGGACTTGTACGCACCTTTTATTCCCTATTTTGTTAATTTTTATCTGCATAGCACAGACTGAAAAGGGGCACATATTTTCAGACTCATTTTTGGACTAGGTCATGTCGTGGGGGATCATTTTAAGCATTTTTAACTTTTTTTTTACTCTTTTTGGCATTCTGGCCGTTTGGTCTTTGTTTTGTTTTGGTACTATAATGTATTTATAAAAGCATAGTTGTAGCATGGTTCTTTTACTTTGGATGTGCACTCCGTTTGATGTTGTGTTATATATATATATATATATATATATATATATATATATATATATATATATATATAAATATATATGTAAGTTGTTGTTCTTCACAACTTTGAGTGGCACTCCCTTCCTTGCTTTGCACCAGTCTAATGCGGTGCCCGCACATATATTCTTTTCTTATGTTTATTGACCTCCATCTCACTCGGTTTTCTAAATGGAGCAGTATTTGAGCTTTCTGCATTTCTCCGTTCCAGTCAGTGAAAGTGTCAAAAATTAGAGGGCAAGTGGTGTTAAAGGGGTTGTACAAGTGTTAGAAAAAAACTCGGAGCCGGTCTGGGGAGAGTTTGTTAAAAAATAAAAGTGTCTCGTCTGGTGATCGAGGTGTCCATCGCCATGGTCTGTCGGAGCCGTACCCCTGTACATTTACAGGGGCTCAGAAACTCGGCCCTGACTACTTCTGGCCGGCCGGGCACGTCCACCCGTCACCATGTATACGCGGCTGGTACATCGCTGGTACCTTGGCTTTACGTGCATTACGTGGTTAGACTGGCATGTCGTCACATGCTGCACAGTGCGTTTATTTCACAATATTCTTTGGATTTACTGCAGAAGAGTTTGAGTCTGTTGTTTGCTTTGAAGATTGCATACCAATTCCTAGGTTTGCAGCAATTTCACACGAACGACAATACTAAAATGTGATCTGAAGCAATAATAAAAATCTTGTCAGTTTTTACGGCTGATATAGTACAGAATAAGTATTCTGAGCTGGCACAAGAATGAGTTGTGGGCATTCACAGTCATTTTTACTTACTGCTGCTTCTTATCTTCTGAAATTGGCAAAACTTTATAAAAACAAAAATATGGCAAGACAAGTACTAAACGAAGCAACTCATTTGTTGCAGCTTATTCTTTTATTGTACCACAGGTTTGTTATCCATGTAAGGTGGGTTCACATATAGCACAGCAGAACAAACTTGCCTGTAAACAACCGGCCACAATGTGAGAGCCAAATCCAAAGCTTGGAATATGGAAAGTGCAAGGAGAAAGGAGGCATTGGAGCCGAGGACATATAGGGGCTCATTTATCTCAGTCTGATGCACCAGTTCGCCAGAGTTCATCGTGAAGCAGTTTCCTGGTTTGTGCCTAAAATTTATCAGGACCTCTGCACCACGCCAGCGCCCTGAAATAATTGCAAATTCTAGCTTATTGCTTGCACTTGCGAATATTTGCCCCAATCCACCACCTTCACGCCAGTGGCATTACTGTCCCAACGCCAGGGCACTTGCTGCCGCCGGTGACTTTTCACATGTGGCCTGGCGTAGAATAAACTCTGTGCGGTAACCTGCCCAATACATCAATAGGTGGAAGCCCCCGCTGCGAGTATCCTACTACTTTGTAGGTGTACGCCTCACTTCTGGGACTTGCATCTATCCTGAGAATGGGGGTTTATTGACCTTTTATTAGCCCATGCGATACCTATAACTGTCTGTGCCTATATGGGCGCAAATAATTGCACAATAACACGCCAGTCCTGACCATGCTTAGGAAAGACAATGGTGCGATTTGCACAAAATAATTACGCTTAGTAAGGTGCAAAAAGAGAAGGGGGAAATAAGATAAATGACCCCCATACTGTTTTTCTTAGGGAGACACATACAGGACAGTCACAGGGTAGAGTATAGGAACATTTGGTGAAAATTCTGATATACAACAGTTAAATGACAATAAAAGAAGAGGAAGAACACAAAGGGGAATCTTTTCCATCAGTTTATTCTCAATCTGTAACATATAGCAAGGCACATGTCATGATAGAAGGTACAGGCCCTGATGTACACATGACCTGTAGGCTACTCGATTCTGTTTCCTATTGGTTAAAAGGATAGTACAATCACAACAGCTATCCCCTACTGACAGGATGGGAAATAACTTGCTGAACTGTGGGAATCCCAGTAGTGGGATCTCCACAGATCAAGAGAACAGTACCCCAAATAAATGGAGTGGCAGGATGAGTATGGGCACTCCTGCTGCATTCATTGTCTATGGCAACGGCACTGAAAGATGTAGCCATGTACAGTGTTTGGTTATCTCTATTAGTGCATAGAGATGAATAATGCAGCTGATGTGCGACCAGCAGCTCTATTCATTTGGGAGCACAATGGAAACCCTTTTATCTGTTGGGCACACATAACTCTAGTCTAAGGCCTCATGCATGTGTCAGTGGCTGCATATGCGTGCTCTAATAATAATAATAATTATTATTATTTTATTTATATAGCGCACACAGATAATGCAGTGCTGCACAAAGCTTTCCAATCATTCCCTGTACCCATGGGGCTCACAATCTAATCAACCTACCAGTATGTTTTGGAGTGTGGGATGAAACTGGGAACCCGGAGGAAACCCACACAAACACATAGAGAACATACAAACTCTGCAGATTTTGACTCTGGGACTTGAACCCAGGTCCCCACCAGCGCTGCAAGGCTGTAATACTAACCACTAACCACCATGCAACCCTAATGCTCTATGTTTTTGTAGGTACGGCTCGGAACGGTGAACACTTGTTGTGATCACCGTACCAAGCCCGGGCACCATAGCCATCTAAGGGGGCATACACTCACCGGCCACTTTATTAGGTACACCTGTCCAACTGCTCGTTAACACTTAATTTCTAATCAGCCAATCACATGGCGGCAACTCAGTGCATTTAGGCATGTAGACATGGTCAAGACAATCTCCTGCAGTTCAAACCGAGCATCAGTATGGGGAAGAAAGGGGATATGAGTGCCTTTGAACGTGGCATGGTTGTTGGTGCCAGAAGGGCTGGTCTGAGTATTTCAGAAACTGCTGATCTACTGGGATTTTCACGCACAACCATCCCTAGGGTTTACAGAGAATGGTCCGAAAAAGAAAAAACATCCAGATAGCGGCAGTTCTGTGGGCGGAAATGCCTTGTTGATGCCAGAGGTCAGAGGAGAATGGGCAGACTGGTTCGAGCTGCTAGAAAGGCAACAGTGACTCAAATCGCCACCTGTTACAACCAAGGTAGGCAGAAGAGCATCTCTGAACGCAAAGTACTTTCAGCTAAGAACAGGAAACTGAGGCTACAATTTGCACAAGCTCATCGAAATTGGACAGTAGAAGATTGGAAAAACGTTGCCTGGTCTGATTTCTGCTGCGACATTCGGATGGTGGGGTCAGAATTTGGCGTCAACAACATGAAAGCATGGATCCATCCTGCCTTGTATCAACGGTTCAGGCTGGTGTCATGGTATGAGTAATATTTTCTTGGCACTCTTTGGGCCCCTTGGTACCAATTGAGCATCGTTGCAACGCCACAGCCTACCTGAGTATTGTTGCTGACCATGTCCATCCCTTTATGACCACAATGTACCCAACATCTGATGGCTACTTTCAGCAGGATAATGCGCCATGTCATAAAGCTGGAATCATCTCAGACTGGTTTCTTGAACATGACAATGAGGTCACTGTACTCAAATGGCCTCCACAGTCACCAGATCTCAATCCAATAGAGCATCTTTGGGATGTGGTGGAACGGGAGATTCGCATCATGGATGTGCAGCCAACAAATCTGCGCCAACTGTGTGATGCCATCATGTCAATAACGACCAAAATCTCTGAGGAGTGCTTCCAGCACCTTGTTGAATCTATGCCACGAAGAATTGAGGCAGTTCTGAAGGCAAAAGAGGGTCCAACCCGTTACTAGCATGGTGTACCTAATAAAGTGGCCGGTGAGTGTATGTACGGACGCAAGATGGTAGTGTGCGCAAGGCCTGACTGTAGAGTACCCTAATGATACCTCCTCCTACTCTACTCAGAACATTTGCCTCCATACTCTTGGAATGTAACTTTTATAAAAAAATTAAACACACAACAAAAACCCTCTTCTTACTGTAGAGGTTACATCTATTTTCTCCCGATATGTCCTGCTTCTGGATAAAATACATGCTTCAGATTCTTGATACAAGATGTTAAATGTGTAACAAGAATCTGATCGGTCATATTTGCTGTAACAAAACAGTCAAGGTTGCGATAGTTATCTAGAGAAATATTTGTGAGTATAAAAGGAGACACACAATAACTATGAGAACATGCAGACGCAACATAAAACCTTATTTTGTTTTGCCAGCAAATTTGGAGCTCTTAAAGTCAAACATGCAGCACGGGCATCATCACATCCTGCCAGCTAAATGTAAATCAAGTGCCCAATCATTTTCCAAAACATATTTCATCTTGAAGAAATGGCCTCATCTATGGTATAGAGCAGTGATGGCAAACCTTTTAGACTATGAGTGCCCAAACTTCAACCAAAGGCCACTTATTTATGGCAAAGTGCCAGCACAGCAATTTAGGCAGTAATTTATTGCTGTGGACAGCAACGCAGTAGAAAAGAGGAGAGCAAATTTGGACTATTGCAGCTTCTGTGTACAGGAAGAATCTTCGCGTCAGCATTCTCTGAGCCCTGTCTGGTGCACTGTATTCTGGCGTTATGGCTCGGTGCCCACATAGAGGGCTCCGTGTGCCGCCCCTGGCACCCGTGCCATAGATTCGCCACCACTGGTATAGAGTGTTCAAGTCATCCCACTTCATCATTCCAAACCATACCGCATCTAGCTAGGCGAGTTACATGCAGGCTTCCGACAACCTAGACCAGTGATGGCTAACCTATGGCACGGGTGCCAGAGGTGGCACTCAGAGCCCTTTCTGTGGGCGCTCAGGCCATCACCAGAGATGACTCCCGGTATCTGCCTGCAGTCCCAGACAGCACAGGACTTGCTGTGCACAGAGGTATTTTAAAGTGACAGCTCTACCTGGGACTATTTTCTGCTTTATTGGTGTCCTCAGGTGCTGGTATCAATGAAAACTGTGACAGAGAAGGAAGTATAAATCACAAATTACATTTATGTGATGGCACTTTGCGATAAATTATCGGGTCTTTGTTGTAGTTTGGGCACTCGGTCTCTAAAAGGTTCGCCATCACTGACCTAGACTATAAGACACTGAAAACATCACCCAAAAAAGTAGTATCTTTGGGTAAAATTTAGATCGAAAAAGGTGACCCACACACATTCAAGGTGATATATTGCATAACAGACTTTCTTTATACAGTCTAGCTAGCACATAACATATGGTGATGATTATACAGCTACTGTATTTCTGGCTAGCGGTAATGATAAACACCTCAGCTTATCTTTGTGCTCATCCCCATATACTAATATATTTATACTGCTCCCTCAGCTAATGGCTCATAGCTCCAATTCTCCCTAACTGCATCTTCTTACTCCACTGTGCAGGTCTTCTTCTGTGCTGCACCCATTCTGTGGAACTCACAACCCTGGACAATAAATCTTTCCATTTTAAGCATGCCATGTAAACCATTCAAGGGAACCTGCCACCACATTATTCACAAATACAGCTAGTGGCAAGCCCATAGAGCCCTAGTAACTAACTGACATCCTTCTTTTAGCTAAAAATTGTTCCCCCCATATATTCAACTTTATAATTTTACCTGGTGTCAAACCATGTCTAGAGCAAATCGAAGTGGACTTGGCCTCTTCAGGCTAAATCCAGCAGCTACTCCCCTTGCTATCTCTGCATGCAGCAGTAATGTCATGTGACCAGGATGACATCATCGCAGGTCCTTTAGCCTTCTAACATTAGAAAACTGTACACCAATCAGATATCTCATGAAATCACAGTATATCATATCACATGAAATCACAGTAGCCTGTATGGAGAGGAGTAGAAGTCCACGCATGCTGCTGTGATTTTTTTATGTGGTCAATGTGGCTAATGTTAAGAGGCTAAAGGATCTGTGATGTGATAAATTTCAGAAATGAACAGAGCAGATCATAATAGTAAACTTTGTAATATTCTTCACTTAGTAGAGCATCTTTCCTCTGCTTCTTCTTTCTCCTGTCGTGAGCAAGCCTTCTCAAGTTTTTACACCTTGAACCTAAAAATGACAAGAAGCTACTATTTACTCTAGAGAATATTGCATTTGATGATTCTGCTCTGTAAGGGACTGTTTATCAGGTTCCTTCATCTCTCAGCTGCGAGTGGTAAAAAGGAGAGAATGCTGATTTATATAAACTGCTTAAAGGGAACCTACCACCACGATTCTACCTATAAAGGTAGAACGGGTGGTAGGTGGATGTATGGGACGTGAGGATAGCCCTTTTTAGAGCTAATCCTCACGTCCCCGCTATCTTTTTAAAACTTTAATATCCAAATATGTAAATGTTCTTAAGCGTCTACTGTGGCGTGGAATAGCCGGACATGAGGCTACACGTCGTGCCTACTCCACGCCCCAGTAGCCTCTTTTCTCCTCCTACCTTTATAGGTAGAGTTGTGGTGGTAGGTTCTCTTTAAAGGGAATCTGTCACCAGATTTTTCCCCATTAAACTACTCTCCCCCTCAGGTAGGGTATGAAATATCCTTTATAGAATTCCCTATTTTATGTAAAATCTCCTATAAAGTTGTGTGAAAATGAGCAGAGAAGAGTCTTTTTTTTGCCTGCATTGTGAGGGGAAGCATTACATTAGAAGCATTAACTTGGCATGATTCTTATTGTTTTGTGTTCTATAGAATCAGATATACTGGCAGTTATAGTCATAGTTGGAAATGTGAGCTGCGAATAAAACCCTGCCGGATCTTTGTGCCTACGCCTTAGAGAAAGTTCCCCTGCGATATTCCTGTGGTTCCTGTGAGTTCCTTTGTTCCTGCGTTCCCGTGTTCCTGCGTTCCTGTGTTCTTGCATTCCAGTGTTTCTGCGTTCCTGGGTCCGGGCTCCTGTGTGTTCCAGTCCGTTCCTCTGTTCCTGTTCCCATCTGCCTGGACATCCCGTTGCTGACCCCGGATTGGACTTGACCTTGCATCTCTGCCGCTTGCCCTGACCCTGTGCCTGAACCTGACCACGAGATTGTCTACTAGTTTTACAGCCTAATATTAGGTGACAGGTTCCCATTAAATAAGGAATAAAGGCTGAGGAAGAGTTACACAGGAACATATTTATTTTAATGAAATATATTATGAAGTTTACTGTTGTCATCTGCACTATTGAATTATACTATTTTAATGTGCTGGATTAAAGAGCTCCAGAGAGACCTCACACACAGTTTACATTTACTTTAGTGATAAGCAGGGTATTGGGGACAGAAATAGCTTCATACTTTTACATTATTACTGACCATATATACATTTTATATATTTTATCTTTTCTTGATTGTATAAGTGAAGATGTATTGTAGCATCCATTCTGTCCTGGTAAGATTGGTTGTTACATCTTCCTTCTTTTCCTCTTTTGTTACTTCTATGCCTAATCCTAACAGAGACAGATCCTGGTATGTAGAGGTAATGTGATCCTAGCTTTCCCTCTATGCAACTGATGTTTAAAGCACCCTTAAATCTAGATATGTCCTCCAAAAGTAAGCCATGGAGTCTTCTGTATGTCATTCCATTCAATGTTGAGATTGCTATCACATCCTGGTGCATAAGAAGAGATACAGTGATGAAAAAGTGTAACAATGTTTTAACCTTTTTGGCTTTCAGGCTCCATATCTCACCATCCACTACAGCTTTAAACAGGAGGCTGCTATCATCTTATAGACAATCATCAAGGCTATTGCACACATAAATAATAATGATAATAAATTTGATATACAACTATTGAACGTATACATATACAATTTATTTTCATGTAACTGCATTATTGCTATTTTGCTCCTGGTAGTTGAACAATCTTTTATATCATTTTGGTTTATTCTTGAGTAAAAGATAACTGGTTTGACCTGGTGGCACAGCTATGAAGATTTCCCATGAAAAGAGAAACAGCACCATGCAGCTCATTAATGGCGGTCTCTCAAACTGCCACATGTGAGAGCGGTAGCCTGGGGCCCGAGCTTTCTAGGGGGCCTATGACCACCCACCAAATTTAATACTGAGAAGGACCTTCACCCATAAAATTCTCATACATCTGTTTCTGAGCACAATACAGATGTACCGAAGAGCCATTTCTGGACCTTTGAAGGTCCTCCAAAGGGACTGAAACCACATATTAAAAGCAGGCAGAAGAGACACATCCTCCATTCCCCAAGAAGCTAATTCTAGTACCGTATGTAGGAAGAGATTTCCAGACTTGTATGGGCTATGATAGTGATACAGCCCAGGGCCCACAGCAGTCTTAATTTGCCCTTGACCTGAACCATATGTGGAGATTGGTAACAAATGGGCAACTTAAGAATGCATATAAATGTGCCCAAAATATATATATTTTTTGGAGGAGTTTTTGATATCTTTTTTGGTTCTTTCAACTATTTTCTGGTCATTAAAGAATGAACAATAGGACGACTCTATTAAGAACAAGGGTGCACACAGCCCGTACTATGAAATGAATCCTAGAGCACACATGGTTCCCTCTCATAAAAACTTCCCACGGATCACATTTATTGGATTGAACATGCCCTGCCATCCTTCATCCACGATTTCTACTGATGTCATATAAACAGATAAAGATGTTTACTTCTGTTCCAGGGTGATACCGTGATTTTTAGATAAAACTATATCCAGAGAAGATAGAAAGACCAAACTGTATTGTTTCCCAAGGCAACAGAAAGAAACATGTAACAAGATGGTATAAAGAGTGCCAGAGAGATAAAGAGGTATATTTAGTAACAACTAAGGGTCATTTATATGGTCCTTGCTTTATATGGAGCTGGAGAATCTGAATTTCAGTCTTCCACATTTATTACTAGACTCTCAGCAGACACACACCTTGGCTGGCTACATGACTGGTTAATGCATTGTTTAGCGCTATTAAGGAAGATCTGCCGCCTCTGCAGACATGTCTGCTTTATAAAGTCTGTGCATTCCCCATCATGAAAACAATTCAGAGACTTCATTTTGTGTGTACATCTCTCCATTGTACAGTTCCTCTCGAGTACTTTGTAGAAATGTTTGAATAAACAGACAACAGGGTGTTACCTGAGCGCACAGCACCGCACTGCGTTATGACATGCCAAATAGAAATAGGAAAATACAAGTTGTCAATTTATTACATTTGGAAGGAAAGAATAAACAAAAAGTTCTTAAGAAATATTTTTCAGAATTTTTATTTCATGGGAATTACAAGTATTTACTATGTCAAGAAAGGTAATAGAGCTACTTTAACCACTTAATGCTCTATGAAATAATAGGGAGGTGACCTGTTAACATGAGCTGACATAGAAGGAAGTCAGTACTTAAAGGAAACCTACCATCAAAATCCATCAAGATAAACCAGGGACACGTGCTCATAGATCCAGGCACCGGGACTGTGGTAACCTTCATACATGTATTATTCTTGGCCTTCCTCCTTCTATAATCAACTTTTAAAATTACGCTAAAGAGTTTGAAAGTCTATAGTGTGGTTCCCAGAGCCCCTTTGTGCTGCACATTCACAGGCTGTTACAGTGTGCAGTAGCACTGGCTCCTCCCACTGTGTGCTGAAACTATCTGTGCTGCATTGAGATTACATCAGGCAGAGAGAGGGGGGTTCATTTGCATAATTTTAAAAGTTGATTTAGAAGGAAGGAGGCCATTGGTAATAAATATAAGAAGATTACCACAGTGATAGTGCCTGGGTCTATGAGGAAGGGCCCCTGGTTTATCCATGCTTGATTTTCATGATAGATTTCCTCTCATAATATGGCTGACCCAGTATTTTGCCAGTATTTTCAGTGATGCATATGACATCCACTAACTGAGAATAAGAGCTATAAAATGATTGCTGGATCCAGTGATATTGAAAGTTGTAAATAAAAAGTTGTAAAACATTTGCCTCCAAAAAAAAAATAAATACAAAAATGATCAAAAAAGTTGTTTGTGCCTAAGATACAAATCCACAAAAAGTACAGTTTGTCCTAAAAACTGATGACTTTCATGGCTCTGTTGATGCAAAAAGTTAATGTGGTAACATAAAAACTATTTTGTGTGTGTGTACAACAGCACTAACATACATATTTGGCATTAGTGCCATTGTAATGACCTGTACAATAAAAGAAAAATGTTACTTATTGTGAACATTTCTGGAAAAGCAACAATACTTTGGCCTTTTTACAGAATGTACCATTATAAACCCTAAGTTCCAAAAAATAATGTTATAACATTGCAAAATTTCCCTTTATAGTCAAAAATGACTCCCTTGCATTCCAGCTTCGGGGATTATTGAGTGAATTCCAAACAATGATATGATCAAACAGGAAGACATTGCTTTTAACCTATTGAGGTGTAGCGGCATTATTATACAGACGGATAAGATACAGGACTATACATGGACAGGAATCCGCTGTGCACTAAATCATTTTATATTGGACATAAAGAGGCTGCAGGAATGATGCATGAAGGGAAGTGTTCAGGAAACGTCCCTAGTACAGTTTATGTACATATAAATGCTGCTTGTCGTGTTCTGTGGTCACGTCTCTGCTCAATGTGGTATTAATGATCCAATGATTTTATCAATGGATGAGTCTAATGACATGTGGCACTATAGATTCTGCTAGCCAGGGTCACGTAAAACATCACGAGGTCAAGAGAGACAGCAAGAGTTCTAGGAAGCTTAGTAACAATCACCATTAGGAAAGTGACACATTTTAAAGAGGACCTGTCACCCTGAAAAAGTGCACTAGGAGCTGCTTACTAAAGTAAGCAGCTCCTAGTGCTAAAACAAACGCAGCAGTGTTATACTGTTAGAGTTATTGGAAACCTCCGATAACGCTAACTAACACCGCTGCAATGTACAGTACTAATGCCGGATCGCTCTTAAAGCGGTTCTGCGTATTCATGAGGGGGTGGGTTTAGGGGCGGGTTTGGGGGCGGTGACTGCAGCATAACATGTGGCAGTCACCACTGGCCTATGGAGCGAGTGGTCCGGGGAAGAGGCAGTGCCTCGGACCACCTCCTCATGAATACACCGGACCTTTTGCTTTGAGAGTAGTGCAGCATTTCTAGTGTATATGGCAGCGATGTTAGTTAGTGTTATTGGAGGTTTCGGATAACGCTAACAGTATAACACTGCTGCGTTTGTTTTATCACTAAAGTAAGCAGCTCCTAGTGCACTTTTTCAGGGTGACAGGTCCTCTTTAAATGTATATGAGTACGTTCCTTTCTTACAGCTGTTGTACGTGATTAGAGGCACATGGCTGTTTTTTTCAGCAATGTATTAGATTTGTCTGGTTTTGCACATTGACCTTATGAGGTCCTATTTGAGAAGATCTTAGAAGAAATCATCTATAGGGGACATGTATCACTCCTATTGCTTCCTCTTTCTTTTTTTGTATGACTTTTTGTGCGACTTTTTGCGGTTTGCGACTTTTTAGGTGCAGAATCAAGCACCGCACCAAAGTTAGCTGCCTCCAGGATGTAATGAAGCGGCCGTATTTATCTTTGTAGCCCAGATGTTTGTTCAACTTGTGCGACTTTTGGGCTTGGAATTGCCCCATATTTGCACCTAATAAGTCCCAAAACAGAGCATGCTAGACCCAGACTTACTTTTGGTAAACTACTATTTGGGACTAAACTGTCGCACATCACAAAAAGTCTCAAAAGTGAGACAAAACAGGCAGTCATCACATTTATCAGAATGATTAAGTAGCCCAACTTTAGGAAACTTGAAAAAGTTGCAGCCGAAAAACTATGATACATGTGCTAGGGATTGGAAAACCGTATTAACTTTATATAAAACAGAATATGGAAAATTCTATTTTCCATAACATGTGAAGTGTTTTTGGAGTTTATACTTCCAGTGAGTGGACAACATTGACAGCAAAGCCGAAAAAATGGCTTTGTGATAAATCATAGAAAGATCAGATTCCTAAGGCTTCAAGAAAGAAAAACAAAGAAAATGTACTTGTATCAGCCAAGAATGTCGCTGAAAAACAACATTATCATATTGTATTAAATAATCATAGAGTGACTTGTCTAATCTGTAAATAGAGTCATGAGGCATAAAGATGGATGATAGGTATATGGTAGATAGATATTTATAGATGATAGTGATAGACAGATAACTAGATAGAAAGTTAGATCATTCTAAAAATTTTAAAAAAACTAAGGCTTGACCAAGGCTGGTTTACAGCTGAAACGTTGCTAGAGATGGAATAAACACCCCGTTTCTTCACAAATTTTGGACTGCTGCCGTTTATCTACCATTATTTACCGTACTCTGTGGGTAAGAGTATACTGGATAGCACCCTTTTTCACTTTATATCTGAAGGACTGTGCTGATTTTTTTCAAATTTATTAGATAGATCGATAGATGGATAAATAAATAGATAGATAGTATATTTTGAAAAACTCCCATTGGAACACAGTAAAGAGGTAATGCATACTGTTATATCTTAGTATGAGTAAAATACAAGCAGAGACGTTACAACACAGAACAGTTTTTCTTGTACTGTGACAATTTTGTCTCAGATGATTGTCAGGCACCTCGGGGACAGGCAGGAGGCCAGGACAGGCAGCACAGGATCGGAGTCAGGGATAGAGTGAAAGGTCAAGACATGCAGCAAAGGAGCCTAGTCAGGGACAGAATCGGGTCACAATTCAGAACACGAGCACAAGGCATCAGGAACAAAGCTTTCTCAAAGGCACAAAGATCCAGTGGGGTGTGCAGGAAGAGGCTGGGTTATAAGGGATTCTGGGAATGGCCAGCACCAATCAACGGTGTGCATGAACACGAACACTGGAACAAGAACAGGGACAGGTAAGTGGTGCCATGGGAGTGCTGGAGCACGGAGAGGGGCACGAGTGAGCCAGGGCCCAAGAGGTGGGTCACGGGAGTCCCCGTGACAGTGATCAGCAACTTTTTAGCTAATCTTTCAGAATGAAAAATTACAAGAAACTTTAAAAACTGTTTAAATAGATCGGTAAAAGCCTGAATCTTGCCTGAAATCTACATTACACTCTCCAGATTTTTTTTAGGACATTGGGGGTCATTTACTAAGGGCCCGATTCACCCCCCATGTGTGGTGAGTCTGTGGTGGGCATTCATTATTTTTGGCGCTAGGTGTTGTGTTTTGATGCCCGATTTTAGTGGTGTTTTCACTTTGATTATATATTGCGGCGAATGGCCTTAATGGGGCACATTTACTAAGAACAGTACTGTCTGTACTATGATTTAAATATTTGATGTACAATTGTTTATGCTCCCCTGTTGCTGGGCTGTTTTCTCAATTTCTCTACTTAACTATTTAAATGAAACGTAAGACATGTTAACCAATGGCTTCTATTCTCGAGCCTCTTATGTCTTCCTTATTCTCAATACTTATCATGCCATTGTTATGCCTGTTTATGTTGTTACAAGCTTCATAAATAAATCTTATTAAACCAGAAAAACCTCTGCATTCAGGAGAATTTTGTCAAATAAAACAACGTAAACTCCGCTGGACGCATTGTAGTAAATAGTTTTTGTGGCGCTAGTGGTGCCTGTTATCGATAACCTTGCAAGCTATATCGAGATACAGGAGGAGAATAAAGGAAGCCTCTGAATGGATGTGAATGTAGCCTTATGTAAAAATGAGTATAAATTCCAATATAATAAACAATAACTCTAAGGAGAAAAGGGTGACAGCCGAAATGTTACAAGTTACAACCTATCCTAAAAATAGTAGGGTTTAGACACATGTCTAAGCAATGATCTAACATGCCCCTGTCCTTGCCTTTGTGTATTGATAGAGATGGAGGTCATGAAAGACCAGGCGCATAGAACTGTTGGTCCCTAAATCACAGTGCGGGGTCTTAGCCTTGTCCACTTGTATACACTGGAGAATATCTGTAGGAGCCTCCTGCTTGTAATAGGTTAGGCAGCTAGAATCCTGCTGATGGGTTAGCATTGTAAGTCCAGAAGAAATTCCAGGAGTGCTTCTAAAACTTCAATGGGTGTCAATGTAACCGTAATAGAGTCCTTAAATAGAAAGGAGCCAAGGTCAGAAAGCACAGATCTCTACTTGTCACACATTGTATGTACTGGAACACAACTTCTCTCTGCAGGAATAAATCGAGTCCCTTCTCTCCTAACAGGATGTAGATCAGGGGGAAGACAATTAATGCAAGGATTAAAGTGCTGGATGGATGAATTCCACCCATTTACTTCATCTGTAGAGGTCTGTTAGGGTGGCTTCTGCTGTACCGGACTCGCATAATCTGAATGACCACCATGTAACACTACAGGGCCCGTGTGGTGCTGACAGTGGTCTGGTCACAGCGTCTTCTGGGTGAAACCACCTCTTACTGGGGTCTCAGGAACCAGAACAAAGGTGTTATCTGTGGTAGTCCCTTTAGGATAAATGGCCTTAGATGGATCATTTGGAACCATATAAAGCATTCCTGACTCTATTACTATAGTTCTGCTTTCTTCTAGTAGCACAAATTACTAAGTATCTATTACTAGTATGTATTTTTTGTTACCACAGCCCCAGTAATGTGCCTATAGCACCCGGTAATTTCCCCACATCGCCCCGGTATTGTGCCCATAGTCCCCAGTAATATCCCCCACACCTTACAGTAATGTGCCTACAGCCTCCGGTAATTTCCCCACAGCCCCCTCAATGTGCTTTCCCTTCACACTGCATAATTAGAAAAAACACATCTACTCACCTCTCTGTTCCCTTTTTTAAATTTCTTTCATTGTCATCACCTCGCGTCTCCTGCTCCGGGCACTGTCGTCGCTACTTGTGGCAGGAGATGGTGTGAGTTTATGTCGGTGTCTCCTTCTCTCTGTAGTGGAGAACAGTGCTGACGGCTTAGTTCTCCACTAAAGTACTCATCCCCTTCTACACCCTGAGGATGCAGATAGTGATGAAAGTGGGAGAGATGTCCATGCAGTGGGACGACTGTCCTGCTCACCCGGGACATTCAGGGCTCTGGCCAAAAGATCTGGGGCCCGGGCCATGGATCTTTTAGCCTGCCCACATTTATGTCACTATCCTCTACTAAAATCACTGGGGACACAAAGATGGCCAGGGGCTGTATCCAGTGTCAGACTGGCCCACCTGGATCCTCCGTGGGTGCCTCAACCCACCTCAACCCAATACAGAACCCCAGAGGTCCATCAGAAAACAACACAATTTGAAGGTTGCTAGAGTATATTTCCTGGGGGATAATGAAGAGTAGGCCCCTGGATTGATTTTCTCTGGTGGGCCTAAGGAAATCCAGTTCGACACTGACTGGATCCAATACATTGCTCCTCTCTCCCTTAGGCTCCAAAAGCCTCCGCTCAGCGTATATGTCTTTCTCATCCAAAATACAACATATACTGGGCAGACAGAGGCAAAAAGGAGGCCACCATGTCTATAGATACGATTAGTGCATAAGTCTGGAGCTATGCTGACGTATACACTGAGCATGTACAATAAATATGGAGTGACTGTAGCCGAAAATGCCAATGTCAGAATTCTGGTATCTTGTACAAATATTAAATAACTAGTAAAAATTTGAATTAAAAACAGTTTCAGAAAAAAAGAGCAAAAGCAAATGTTGTTTCCAAACTGTGGGAACAAATGAGTTTGAACTAAGTGAACAATTGTGAGTGTGTGGGCTTTGAACTATACACATTATTACCGACCTCTGGATTGAGTAACATTTTCCAGCCTTTACAAAGCAAAATAAATAGACATAGCAGAGAGCATCTACGAGGGAACGCTGCTAGCCGCAAGGGGTATAGCAACGAAAAGGTTACTGTGAGGCAGCTTGGTTTTTTGACAGGCAAAGGTTGGAGGTCACTAGAGTTTGGGACAGATTACATTTGTCGCTGAATGGTTGAAGTGAATCAATTTATATTTTTCTCTATTTTGAGTGCACTCTATTAATGGGATAGAGGGATTGTGTATAATACTGAATTAGGTATCACTGGGGCAAGCTCCAGTGTTGATGTGAGCCATCAAAGTACCAGATTATCCTCTAGTGCAGTGGTCCCCAACCTTTTTGTATTCTGGGACTGGCTGCACACAAAATTTTTTTTCCAGGGACTGGAACTATGGTCCCTGGAAAGAAATAGCGTACCCATCAAATACCCCATATGTAACCCCAACACATAAAAAATTTAATTATCTGTAGCCCCAATCTAAAACGCCCCCTTTTCTGTAGTTCCCCTTTAAAGTGCTTTCTTTTATGCAACCCCCTCCCCTTACTCTAGTCCCTTTATAGTGCCCCTTTCTGTAGCGTCTCCCTTTTATGTATCTCCCTTTTATAGTACCCCCTTTTATGTAGCCCCCCCTGATAGTGCTCCTTTTTCTGTAGCCCCCTTTTTATACTACATATAGTATATCACATATAGACGAGTATAAGCCAAGGCACCTATTATTACCACAAAATAAACTGGGAAACTTATTGGCTTGAGTATAAGCCTAGTGTGGGAAATGCAGCCGCTACTCATTAACGAAATGTCCAGCAGCCTTCTCTCATTGATAAAATTTCCCCCTCACAAAAGCACACCCCCATAGTAATGTACCCTGGCCAACACCCATATTAATGTCCCCTGCGCAGCCCCCAAAAGTCCCATGCACAGCCCCCAATAGCCATGCCCCCTTAAAAATAAAAACCTGCATACTCACCTTCGACGCTCCTCATCCGCCCGCGGCTCCAGTTTCTTTTTTGCCCCGTTGCTTCCCGGCAGATGGGCAGAGGCACTTCTATGTGCACTGCCAGTACGCACACACTATACATAGAAGCGCCTCTGCCTGTCTGCTGGAAAGCCACGAGAGGTGAAGAAGAACCTGGAGCCACAGGGAGAAGAGAAGCATCAGAGGTAAGTCAGTTTTTCTTTATAAATTGTTTTGGCCACGGCCCGGTCCCGGTCCTGGACCATGGCCCAGTGGATGGGGACCACTGCTCTAGTGGGCGTGAGCTCTAACCAAATTCCTAACCCCATAGATACAGCAGAAGACAACCTATGAAGACATAGAAGACAACCTAATTTGGAGGTTGGTAGGGGTGATGGGAATCAAAATAATTTTATTTGTTGGGTCCAGGGAACCACAGTCCGAAACGGTATACTGGGGGTCCCCTACTTAAAAACACCCTACTTATAGACAACCCCTAGTTAAAAATGGACCTCTGGATGTTGATAATTTACTGTACTTTAGCCTTAGGTAACAATAATCAGCTATAACAGTTATCACATGTGTCTGTAATTAAGCTTTATTGTTAACCCTGGTTCTTATGACAATCCAATATTATTAAAATCCTATTGAGACCAAACATTTTTTTGACTGGGGTTACAATTCTAAAATATACAGTCCCGACTTACATACAAATTCAATTTAAGAACAAACCTACAGAACCTACCATGACTATGGACCATTAACTTCAACAGCCAAATATTACAGTCACTTCGCCCTTATGTAGTTTATGTATCTTTGCATCTGGGATCTACACTACCTTTATGACATTACAGTGTTACAATATACACTACATTATATATGGACGGGGTGGTGCACAACATGTCACAGCACGGTTTCAATATACTGAACATGGATGGATACAAACAATACATTGATCACTTTTTCATTCAGTGTCCATAATGGATAATCATGGACTATGTGCAAAGTTTCCCACCAGGCTGGTTGTACCCTAAATAATTGTATTCTTCAGGGGTTGATGTATCATTGCTGTTATGTTAGTTTTCTGTCTTCAAAATGTCTCACAATTGGAATTTCACACAGGAAGTTAGTTTCTAAGGCACTGATAAAGCCTCACAGTCATAGGCTATACATTGATCTACCTATTTATATAGTTTTTGCTTGTGAAGTTGCAGGGGGGTAGCTATAGGAGGTGCAGAGGTAGCAGTCACTTACTGGCCCTAAGGCATTAGGAGGTCCAAAGGCTACTCTGCAACATGAGAATTTCCCACTAATATAAATGGCAAATAATAAGTGAGGTCCCCTTAATAAATTTGTATTAGGACCTAATAGCTTCTTCGGTAATGACTGCACAGCGTCCTCCATCCAGCAGAAGTCAGCAGGACACGAACATGGTCAAATGACCTCGTGCTCCTGGTAGTGAATGGTAAATCATATCAGGGTACAGTAAGTATAACAATGGTGTCCCTATTAGGGTTCAGGACAGTGGCGTAACTAGGAGAGGCAGGGCCCCATAGCAGGCTTCTGAATGGGGCCCCCCTTCCCACTTCAAAAATATACTTATTCCTATACTCACTTGTGTGACTTACACACCATACATTGTATACATACACATACAGCATATATACATCACATATATGTACAATGTGCAGCATAATATGTATATAATAGTGAACATCCTCCACTTTTTAGTTTGTCAGGTCAGATGATGGGGCCCCTGACTTTGTGGGCCCTATAGCAGCTACTATGGCTGCTACCACTGTAGTTACGCTGAGTCCTAAAGCAAAACAAGGGATACTCAAGTTACTAGACTATAAAGTATTTCACTACAACCCTTTACCTCACTATGTAGTGTGATCTAGTGAGATGTCAGCCTCTTTCCTTTGCTATGTGAAAAAGAGCTAAAAACGGCTAACTTGAAAATAAAAAAAGGAATGAGCCAGACATTAGTTTAGATAGTCTACAAAAATCCCATCTACAACATCACAATATTTATATGGGGAATGATTCAGGCTTCCAGCGTTTTATACTGCATTTAAACTGTGTACTTCTGGCCCTAATATTCCAGAGTATTTTTAGGTCTATATTTATGAAAAATACATATTGTTAAGGTTAGACTGTCTGTATATTATACACATTTCATCCAAGTACAATGATTGAGACCGGACGTCAGCTTCATTTTGCACCGGACGGAGTTTTTTTTTACAAATAACTTCATTTTTTCCATATTTATAGAAATAAAATGGAATTCTCATTTCTGTTACTCATAGAAGGATTTGTGGCACTGGAACAACAGCATCATTATTCAGGAATTTCTACTTTCACTGTATAATGGTCTATTTCTAATGGTCCATTACATGGACAAGTATCGTTAACGTTGGCTGACAATTGCTCATATCCACCACTTTTAAGGGCGTTTTTACCGGCTATAGCAGAATAGAGGAACAATTGCTGATGTGGATGTCTGTCTCTTAGGGCTCATTCACACTGCCGTCTGCGGGGCCGTACATGCGGCCGCAAATTTGCGGCCGCATGTACGTCCCCATAGACGGCAATAGCGGCACGGCGGGGATCCGGTGCCACACATGTGTGGCACCGATCCGGGCCGCACACCGCAAAAAGATAGAGCAAGCTCTATCTTTCGGCGGATGTGCGGCCGTGTGCCGCTATTTCCTATGGAGGGAGGAGGGGTCACCCCCTCCTCACCTCCAGCACACGGCGGTATGCCCGCACGGCGGGCATACCGCGTGTGAATGTACCCTTATACATTGGGCATCATTTTGGCCGATTGAGCTGTTTGCTTACCTGGCGCTTTCCAGATAACACTCACTCCCAGGTTGTCAGGGGTCTCCGCTTTTAAGTCCACATGCACACGAACGTCAGGTATGCAACCGTTTTTGGCTGGGTGGAGATGGGGGTTGAGTGCTTCTCACCCGTCCCATCTCCATAAGTAGCCGGTGGCCATAAAGAAGGCCAGGAATAGGACTTCCTCTATTTTTTGCTGCTCTGTTGTCCGGCTTGGTCAGAATGTGGTGAGACACCGTGTGCAAACAACACCATGACCGTGCACAATAGACCTCTATGGCAGCTGTGAGACAACTGTCATTCAGTGTTATGTGCACAATCCCAAATAATAGTACAGGCAGTCCCCGGGTTACGTACAAGATAGGGACTGGAGGGTTGTACTTAAGTTGAATTTGTATGTAAGTCGGAACTGGTATGTTTTGTAGATGTACACTAACTCCTGACAATTTAGTACAGCCCACGGATGGCTGGTAACTAAGGAAGCATTAGCTGGTGCAATCTCACGCTTCCTTAGTTACCTGCAATCTCCGGCTTTCAGTTCTTTTAGTGCACTGGCTGGTAACTAAGGAAGCATGAGATCGCACCAGCTAATGCTTCCTTAGTTACCTGTACCCCGCGATACTGCCGGCAATTACTTACTGTATACATCGGCAGCGGATCCCTGTCACCTCCTTGTGCTCCCCGTCACCTCCATGGCGGCGCCAGTCTTTAGCTCCGCCCAAGGAACCCCGTCATCAGCCCCCCCCCCAATGAGGACGCGCAGCACGTCAAGCAGCGCTATGAAACCAGGAGGTGGACCCGCCCACCCAATGAGGACGCGCAGTATGTCAAGCAGCGCTAAGAAACCAGGAAGTGGACTGCGCATGCGCGGCGTTCCGAGTGCCCCGTTCGTATCTACGGGTTGTCCGTAACTCGCCGTAAGTCGGGGACTGCCTGTAGTCTGCAATGCTGTACACATGTAAAAATGAGAAAGAACTTATATTCACCTTTAACCACCGCTCTCGATTTGTATACAGGGGCACCACATTGACATCATGGCCATTGCTGCATCTTTTACAGCCTTTAGGGCTCATTTAGCTAGCCCAGGATTCAGGCAGGGAGGAGGAGGAGGGAGGGGTGAGCGCTCTTCATCCCTCCTCATTCATAGGCAGACTGGCAGCCGCCCGTCTCGGTGATGTTGCGGTGACACACTGACACATCGGGGCAAATTTACTTACCTGGTCCTGTTGGGATCCCCGATTTGGGCGGTCCGACGAAGATGAAGTCCAGCGCGATTCACGTAGCTCGTGCACCCGAGTTTCTGCATTCCGACTTTATTTTTTGCTATGAATATGTAATGACTTACCATATGACATGTAACATAATAAATACATTATTTCTGTTTAGACAATTACAGCAATTAGTAAATGTATGTTCTACTACTTTTCATGATAAAGACCTTTATTTAGGTAAAAAACTTTGTTTGGGAAGACCTGTCGTTTTTAGTGGTGCCATTTTACGATGCATATGGCATGGCTTTTTGATTGTGTTTAATATATTATTTCTAGGATGGAAATAAAACAGTAATTCTGGCATTGAGTTTTTATTACAGTGTTCACTGTGCAGGGTAAATACCACAACAATTGTTAAGCTCAGGTCTTTACGGATGCGCCAATAAAAGTGATGTGCCAAATTTTTACAGTTTTTTAATATTTTATTTACATTTTCGCCAACAAAATTTCTGGTATCCTTTATTAGGCTCTGCTCTATTGATTTTAGCACAGCTGCCATTTTTATTTAGCCACCTCCGTTTTGAACAATCGTGACATTAGTTTTGCAACATAATGGGGCTTATTTACTGAGGGTTACGAATCGCATTTTCGCCACTTTCACGGTTTTCGGGTTTTGCACAGCTTTGACAGGTATATAACCGGGGTTTGCGCTGGGATTGTGTCACGCGCAATCTGATTTTGGCTTGGCTGCGCTGGCTTCCATGCGACAGGAATTGGGTGAGTGCGGGACTTAAGATTCAAATTGTGTTGCAAGACAATGCACTTACATGCACCAGGAAGAAGAAGGTGAACTCCGGCGGACCTGAGTGGGGAAGCGACACACGAAGGATATCAGGCGCACGATCTTAGTGAATCACGGCACAGTGCATTATCGCCGGACAATGCACTTTCATGAACTCCGCGGGACGGGGTAAGTAAATGTGCCCCAATATAGTAAATAGAATCACGTACCACCAGCCTTACTCAGTGCTATGCCAATGCCAGTCTGTGTTGTATTCCCCTTATAAGGTCCTTTGTGTCTCTCTGCATATATCATACGCTGTGTTCCAGTTTCCTATAGCGGACATTAAACAGAGGTTCTCATCTGGACATGTAAAGGTCAATTTTGTAAGGATAAAGATGCTCATATTTTAGCACATGACATTATCGTCCATAGGGGCCCAGGTAAGTCACCATTCAGACACAGCGGGATCGCTGCCAGTAAGGTGCTCTGTATAAACACAAGCGCTGACACATCTGTCAGTGTAATCTGTCTGTTTATTTAACACCAATAGTTTCTATTCTTAGATCACATATAGTATTCTACAATGGAAGGTATGTGCACAGCTATGAAATTGCTTCTCCAATTTCCTGGGAACATATTGTCCACACTTTATTTCTGCAGCTGTATTGGACATAAAGGATGTACTGAAAAAGAAGATTTTCAGAAAATTGAAAATGTAGCCGAGTCTTTGTTTCAGGCTGTGGTGCGTCAGCAGCATAATAAAGCGTATAGCCATTATGGGGATTATGTCCTAAAGTAAACCCCTGTTAAAGATATTGGGGGTCATTTACTAAGGGCCCGATTCGCGTTTTCCCGACGTGTTACCCTAATATTTCCGATTTGCGTTGATTTTCCCTGTATTGCCCCGGGTTTTTGGCGCACGTGATCGGATTGTGGCGCATCGGCGCTGGCATGCACGCGACGGAAATCGGGGGCGTGGCCTAACGATAACCCGATGGATTCGGAAAAACCGCCGCATTTAAAAAAAAAAAAGTGTCGCTTACCTTCACCAGGTATAGGATGGTGCATTCCGGCGGACCTAGGGGAACTTCAGCGCAGCATAGTGAATTGCCGGAAGACCGGAATCCACCGCACAGAACTCGCTGCTGGATCGCGAATGGACCGGGTAAGTAAATCTGCCCCATTGTACCAAGTTCAATTGTTATCCCCTGTCCTCAGCATCCAGATTCTGGGAAAACACTGGTCTTGAGATCAGATCCCCACCAATCATTAGAGGGGGGTACCATTCTCACTTAGTGAATAAGAGCGGTACTATGGGAGCATCACAAATTGTGGAGCATATCACTCAGTGCTGTGCTCTGCAACTTCCGACTCTCCCATAGTATTGAATGGATTAGTGAGCCTGGTACTCCTCTCCTCGTGTTCGGCAGTGGGGTTTTTTTGTGATTGGTGGGAGCCCCAACAGTCAGATCCACAAAATTTATATTGTTATCCCAAATCCTGTGGACAGAGAATAACAGCTTGAGCTTGGTACAAACCCTTCAAAATAAGCACTCTGGTATTGTTCATTATGTTCCTTTAACCCATTGGGGCAGATTTATCAAGCTGTCTAAAAGTCAGAGTATTCTTAGTTGCCCATGGTAATCAATCACAGCTCCCCTTTAAAATATTCATGAGCACTGGTAAAACAGCTGAGCTGTAATTGGTTGCCATGGGCAACTAAGAATATTCTGACTTTCAGACAGCTAGATAAACCTGCCCCATTATATCCTATATATCCTTGTACAGGCGGTCCCCTACTTAAGGACACCCAACTTACAGACGACTCCTAGTTACAGACAGACCCCTCTGGCCACTGTGACCTCTGGTGAAGCTCTCTGGATGTTACTATAGTCCCAGACTGCAATAATCAGTTGTAAAGTGTCTGTAATGAAGTTTATTGATAATCCTTGGTCCCATTGCAGCAAAAAAATTTGAAACTCCAATGGTCACTGGGGCAAAAAATTTTTTTTTTCTTGGATCTACAATTATAAAATATACAGTTTCAACTTACATACAAATTCAACTTAAGAACAAACCTATGGAACCGATCTTGTACATAACCCGGGGACTGCCTGTATATAAGATTCAGCCATTATTACTTTGTTTAATTTGTTGCTATGCAAACATTCTCCTCTTCTTCAATTGGATCATGTAATTCACTGGTGATTTCCCATTATGAAAACCCATACTATCTGTTGCATCATGGGGCTACCATTATTATTATTATTTATAGAGCACCTTTAATTTCATGGTATTGAATGATTTGTAAAGAGCTACGGAATTTGATGGAGCTATATACCGTACATTCCGGCGTATAAGACGACTTTTGAAGACAGAAAAATCGCCATCTTACCTGGGATCGCCGCTCCCCGTGACGTCATCAGGGGCGGCGATCCGTCTCCATGGTAGCCTCGGCACATTGTAATGAATGAGGAGGAAAATCCCCATATACTGCCATACTGTAGTATGGCAGTATATGATAGGATCGATCAGACAACCTAGGGTTAAAGTACCCTAGGGAGTCTGAAAAATAGTATAAATAAAAATAAAAAAAAGTTATAATAAAAAAACCTAAAATTTCAAATCAACCCCTTTCCCTAGAACTGACATACATATAAATAAACAGTAAAAATCATAAACACATCAGGTATCGACGCGTCCGAAAATGCCTGATCTATCAAAATATGTTAACGGTTTTTCAATGCGTTTAACCCGTAACGGAAAATAGCGCCCAAAGTCAAAAATGACAAATGACAAATTTCGCAAAAAATGACACCACCCACAGCTCCGTACACCAAAGTATAAAAAAGTTATTAGTGCCAGAAGTTGGAAAAATAAAAAAAATAATTTTTGTACAGGAGGTTTTCATTTTTGTAAATGTATGAAAATATTATAAAACCTATACAAATTTGGTATCCACGTAATCGTACCGACCCAAAGAATAACGTAGACATGTCATTTGGGGCGCTCAGTGAAAGACGTAATATCCAAGCCCACAAGAAAATGGCGCAAATGCAGCTGTCCTCCAGCATCCTCCTCCTGTCCCCAGCCTCCACCTGTCCTCCAGCTTCCTCCTGTTCCCAGCCTCCTCCTCCTGTCCTCCAGCATCCTCCTCCTGTCCCCAGCCTTCACCTGTCCCGCAGCAGCCTCCTCCTGTTCCCCAGCAGCCTCCTCCTGTTCCCCAGCAGCCTCCTCCTGTCCCCCTGCAGCCTCCTCCTGTCCCCCAGCAGCCTCCTCCTGTCCCCCTGCAGCCTCCTCCTGCCCCCAGCCTCCTCCTGTCCCGCAGCAGCCTCCTCCTGTTCCCCAGCAGCCTCCTCCTGTCCCCCAGCAGCCTCCTCCTGCCCACCAGCAGCCTCCTCCTGCCCACCAGCAGCCTCCAGCCCCCCTGTCCTCCTCCTGTGCCCCAGCCCCCACTGTAGCTTCCAGCACCCCCCCCTGTCCTCTTTCTGTGCCCCAGCCCCCCCTTTCCTCCTCCAGTAGCCTCCAGCCCCCCTGTCCTCCTGTAGCTTCCAGCACCCCTTGTCCTCCTCCTGTGCCCCAGCCCCCACTGTAGCTTCCAGCACCCCCCTGTCCTCTTCCTGTGCCCCAACCCCCCCTTTCCTCCTCCAGTAGCCTCCAGCCCCCCCTGTAGCCTCCAGCACCCCCCTGTCCTCTTCCTGTGCCCCAGACCCCCTTTCCTCCTCCAGTAGCCTCCAGCCTCCCCCCCACCTGTCCTCTTCCTGTGCCCCAGCCCCCTTTCCTCCTCCAGTAGCCTCCAGCCCCCCCTTTAGCCTCCAGCACCCCCCCCCCTGTCCTGCTCCTGTGCCCCAGCCCCCCCTGTCCTTTCTGTAGCCTCCATCCTCCTACTGGCTCCTCTCCCTGTGTCCCCCCTGTCCCCTCAGTCTCTTACCTGCTGTCATTCCATCTTCTCCCCTGGAGTCCGACTGACTCGCAGAGGGGGCCTCACATGATTGGTGCAGACATCATGTGAGGAGGTAGCAGGGTCTGGTCCCGCCTCCTCCCGGCCCCCATGCCTTGGCTGCTCTGCAGCTCTAAACTACGGGGGCTGGAGGAGGCGGGTCAAAGCGGGAAAGTGGGCGGGGCCCGGGACATTCTCTCCCCCTTCCGTGGCAGCGTGACAGAGCCCAAAAAATGGGACTGTCACGCTGAAAGCGGGACGGTTGGGAGGTATGTATATCTGTTGTTTTGTCTCTGTCTCAGTCCTGTGTTTGTATTCTGTGCACCAGTGTGAACACTGGTCTATTCCTGCATTCCAGTTACCTGTTCAGTCTTGTGTTGGTTTCTGTGCGCCAGTGTGAACACTGGTCTATACCTGTATTTCCGTTACCTGTCCGCTCCACCATCCAGCAGCTGCCAGACGAAGTAAGTGTCCCATGTCCTGTTGTAGGGTCACTCAGGGACCATCAGTTAGGTTCCTGATAGTGGGTTCGCCCTTATCAGGGCGGTTTATCTGCTTTAGGCAGGGCCTTAGCCCACAGGGACGTCGCAGGGTGAGTTCGCCACCACTTACCTAGTCTGACAGCTAGCGCCAAGTCTGGTTGTGGTTGTGCATTTGCTGGACGGGTGCTGACAGTGGGTTTTCAGGTTACATTTGAAGGGTTGAAAGGCAGGAAACAGTCTGATACAGGGGCGCAACTTGAGGGGGTGCAGAGGTTGCAGTCGCGCCAGGGCCCAAGAGGTTTAGGGGGCCCTGAAGGTGTCACTTTCCCATATGAAAAGACTATTACTATAAACCATACATTATAGTCGGGACCCGGCACAGACTTTGCACTGGGGCCCATCAGCGTCTAGTATCACCACTGGTCTGATACATTTTGGTAGAGTGTTCCAGAGTATGGGGGATGCATAGGAGAAGTTCTGGAGAAGAGTGGATGGTAATAGTGTGAAGCTGAAGGACCTGTGAAGAACGGAAATTATGTGTGGGACGGTATTGGCTGATAAGATCACAGATATACGGAGGGGACAGGTTATGGATGGCTTTGTAAGTCATGGTTAGTATTTTAAACTGAATTTGCTGTGCAATGGGCAATCAGAGGGGGCACTGGCAGAGAGGAGAGAATGGAGTGGAGGGGCATTAGAGAGTTAGGTTGGAGACCACAGAGAAGAATATTGCAGTAGTCCAAGTAGGAGATGATGAAGGCATAGACTAGTGATTTTGTAGACTCCAGGCTAAGTAAGGGTCAGATGAGAGAAACGTTCTTGAGGTTGAGGCACCATCTCAGTCACCACATTTTCTGGAAGTTATTACAATTACTCCTGTCATACAGTTACAATGTACAAAATTATAGCTCAGCCTCTAGACTGTATACTTATGGTCATGTAGATTTCTTTTTGACAATATATAGAAAAAAGGACAATCCCACAATATGCTAATTATTAAGCTCTCAGCTTTTAGCTACTCTGTCTACCAATGCAGGACCGCCCACTTGACTACCTTATTAACAAAAATACCTTTACTTAGGAACAGTGAGGGCTAGAGTTATACAGCTAGGACAGAATTGTGAAATCCTATTAAAGGGTACAAAGAGATGGTAGAGTTAATGAAATAAGGTTTTGTATGTAATCATGAGAACTGTGAACCTTTGCTGGAGTGTGTGCTGACAGCTAGAACACATTGCTCCAAACTGTCAGCCTAATGATGAACCTATTCAATGCGGTGCCAGCTATGTGAATCCAAGAGTACCATCCACTGCTCAGATAACATGTGTGGCAGCGCCAGATGCAGGGCCCAATAACAATGTTTGTACCATTATTGGGGAGAAAAAAGCTTTAAAGGGAACCTGTCACCAGATCTCACCCCATTAAACTTTCAGAACCCTTTTGGTGTCATATTACAGATAAGAATTTCATCTTTCAGATCACATCAGGCTTGTGGTTTTGTGAGCTACCAAACCGGAGATGCAGGTAGTTAAATACATTGGGGCAGATTTATCAAGCTGTCTGAAAGTCAGAATATTCCTAGTTGCTCATGGCAACCAATCACAGCTCCCCTTTAAAATATTCATGAGCACTGGTAAAATGAAAGCTGAGCTGTGATTGGTTGCCATAAGCAACTAGGAATATTCTGACTTTCAGACAGCTTGATAAATCTGCCCCATTGTCTGAAATAGGAGCAGTTCTTAATATAATATAGAACTGGGTAAGATTTCACATAACAGCTGAACCATTATGGCTCTAGTGGATAATATGGTGCATCATGGTGGCTGCTATACAAGGGCCATGATGTGCTTTCATGTATATAGAACATAATGGGGCTCATTTACTAAGGGTCCACGGACCGCACTTTCGTCAGATATTCCAACGTTTTTGGGGCTTTGCACAGCTGGGACAGCTATTTAGAAAGGGATTGTGTCGCACGCGATCGGATTTTGGCGCAGCTTTCATGTGACCCAAATCGGGGTGCGGGTCGTCGGACAATCTGACTGAGCGCAGGATTTGACTTTAAAATACATACACCAGGAAGAAGAAGGTGAACTCCACAGTGCTTTATCGTCGGACAATGCACTTTCGGGGACTCCTCCGGACAGGTAAGTAAATGTGCCCAAATATGTACTAAAAATGAAAGCAACTGCATACAACTTAGCATTTTCGTGTGTGGGCAAACTCACATTATAATAAACAAGTAAACCAAAGTGGGACAAGTAAAAAAATTTAAAAAACAATCAAAATTGCTTTGGTTATTTAAAGTGTTCAAAAGTTATAACCAGGGACATAACGATCAAGGAGGCAGAGTGCTGGGCATCTGCCTGAAGTAGGTGTGGGTCCTCTCCAGCACTAAGGGAGGCAGTGGTGCCGATGTCAGCGTCATCATCCGAACTGTACCGGCCGCCTCAAAAAAGGCCTCCATCTTACAGAGGCCGCCAGTAGAGAGCTCCATGATCCAGGTGTGCTTGATGCCATGCAAATACCTGTGGAAGAAGAGGAGCAGCGGGATGAGAAGAGGAAGCAGCTAGGTAAGTACTGATTTAATTATTTTTTTGGTACTGATTCGGGGATTATGAATTTTATATGACGGGGGCTGTTCTGAATGGGGGGGGGGCTGTCAGGGGCGTAACTTTAGGGGGTGCCGAAGGGTGCGGTCGCAACTAGGCCCAAGAGGTATAGGGGGCCCATAAGGTGTCACTTTCCTATATGATAAGACTAGTACTATAAACCATACATTATAGTCAGGGGCTTTGCACAGACTTTGCCCTGGGCCCATCAGCTTCAAGTTACGCCACTGGAGGCTGTTATGAATTTTAGATGACATGGGGGTCTATTGGGAATTTCTGATGTCTGGGGGGCTATTATGTATTTTATATCACATGGGGAGGGGCTGTTATAAATTTTATAGGACATGGTGAGGGTTGTTATTAATTTTATATATGACTGGGGCTCCCTGTGTATTATTTAGTATCTATAGGTGGCTCAGTTGTATGGAGTGTTATTTAGCAGTAGGGTGTGCGACATAGTAGTTATCCAGGGGATACTATACTGTAATAATTGTGATATACCTTTAGTGGCACAGTGTGGAGATGTGTGGCAAGGAACTGTCTGGCAAATCCTGCAGAGACAGATGGGAAAAGTCATTGTGAGGTTGTAAGGAGAATTTTCAGCTGTGAGGATCCCACCAAAATATGGACTAGGATGGACCAGGCCAACACAGAGGGAGAAGGCAGCAACTGTGACTGATTTAATCCATAAGTGATGTCTATCTCTGCTCTCAGCCTTTTTGTGTAGTACATTCACTGCCGCTATATTTTTATACACAGCATATTATATTCTGGTATATATATATATAATGTGTGCAGTACATTAACCCCTTAAGGACGCAGGGTTTTTCGGCTCATTTCTCGCTCTCCAACTTCAAAAATCGATAACTTTTTCATTTTTACGTGTACAGACCTGTGTGATGGCTTATTTTGTGCGTAACAAATTTTACTTTCCCGTGATGTTATTTATTTTAACATGCCGTGTACTGCGAAGCTGAAAAAAAATTCCAAATGTGGAAAAATTGAAAAAAAAAAAGCACGTGCGTCACTTTCACTCTTCGCTCCAAATAACACGCCTACTTTATTCTTTGGTTTGGTGCGATCGCGGTGATACCAAATTTATATAGGTTTTATTGTGTTTTAATACATTTTCAAAAATTAAACGAATGTGTACAAAAAAGAAAAAACATTTTTTGCCATCTTCTGACGCTAATAACTTTTTCATACTTTGGCGCACGGAGATGTGTGAGGGGTCATTTTTTTTGCGAAATTAGGCAACGTTTTCATTGCTACCATTTTGAGGTCTGTGCGACATTTTGATCATTTTTATTTCATTTTTTATGTTATGTAAAAAGATGTAATGTGTGCAGTACATTAACCCCTTAAGGACGCAGGGTTTTTCGGCTCATTTCTCGCTCTCCAACTTCAAAAATCGATAACTTTTTCATTTTTACGTGTACAGACCTGTGTGACGGCTTATTTTGTGCGTAACAAATTTTACTTTCCCGTAATGTTATTTATTTTAACATGCCGTGTACTGCGAAGCTGAAAAAATTTTTTTTGCCATCTTCTGACGCTAATAACTTTTTCATACTTTGGCGCACGGAGATGTGTGAGGGGTCATTTTTTTTGCGAAATTAGGCAACGTTTTCATTGCTACCATTTTGAGGTCTGTGCGACATTTTGATCATTTTTATGTTATGTAAAAAGATGTAAAAGTCGCATTTCGGACATTTGGGCGCCATTTCCCGCCTCGGAGGTCACCGCCGCCCGTAACCGTTTTTATATTTTGATAGATCGGGCATTTTGGGACGCGGCGATACCTAATATGTTTGTGATTTTTACTGTTTATTATGTTTTGTATCTGTTCTAGGGAAAGGGGGGTGATTTGAATTTTTAATATTTTATTAATTTTTCTTATTTTTTTTTATTTTTTTTTTTCTTTCACTATTTTTTAGACCATCTAGGGTACATTAACCCTAGATAGTCAGATCGCTCCTACCATATACTGCAATACTTCTGTACTGCAATATATGGCATTTTTGCAGCACATTCATTACAATGAGCCACTGGCTCATTGTAACGAATCTGCAGATGCCAGATAGTCTCGGGTCAAACGAAGACCCGAGGCTACCATGGCAACCGATCGCCGCCTCCCCGATGACGTTCGGGGGCGCGGCGATCGCAATAAAGATGGCGCGCTCGCGCACCGCCGTCTTTTAAACGCCGCCGGCGACTTTGCCAGTGGCGATATGCAACAACCCCCACCTCTGTATGAAGAGGACTCAACCCGTGAGCCCTCTTCATACATCCCTTATACCTCTGCGCCATAGAGCTACGGCGCAGAGCGTTAAGGGGTTAATTTCTGGTATATTTGTATTCATTACAGGTACATATTTAAGTGTATGCATATGTAACGTGTATATATAGTATATTCTCAAGTTTAATGTGTTAGATGCTGACCTCAATGTTTTGGTAAATGGGGTCCATTACAGTCTTGTTATAACCATATAAAGCGATACATGTCAGATTACAAAAAAATGGGGCTGAGCTTTAAGCTATAAACTGGCTACGTCCTTAAGGTTAAAGAACAAAAGCAAGAGTTACAGAAGTGACATGAAATCTCCATAATATTAATAATCTACAGCTGACATAAAGCCCCATTTATTTTATAGCGATAATATTGTGCGGGATTTAGTCTCTTACTGCCTCCTGGTGGCAAAAATAGGCAGTGTTCTTTTTTTAAGATGTTACATACTGCTGGCATACACAATACAGTGCTGTGTAATCTCTTGCCATGTGTTTTACCTATTGCTGAGCTTTTAACAGGATCTAGTGTACATAACATAATCGTAAGCTTAGTTCTTACCAGCACTTGTCTGGGACATTTTTACAAATGATTTCCGCTGTTTTGTTCTTTGTTTTGTACTAAATTTTCTGTCATTATTTTTTCAAAAATTCAGAACCACACAGCAGATAACAATAGAAGCCTTGTGCAAATGTTACATGTGTATGCCCCCACAATTGGATAAAAGAAGATGAGAGGAGCAAGAGGTGAGACAGTAAAGAATACCATAGAGGACATTTAATAAAAGGGACGCAGTGAAGAGCAGGGCTGGTCAGTGTCCACTTTCTTGATATGTGAAGTGAAGCCTCCTGTCTTTTACCCCCTCAGTCAGACATTCCTGTCCATAAAATGGCCGCAGATGGAGGGTCATGTGATCACTATCTGTCCATGAACAATCGCCCTGCCAGGACCTTATGAGAATATTCATGCATATAAAATCAAGGTCCTGGCAGGGCGATTTGTTCATGGACAGATAGAGATCGCATGACCCTCCATCTGAGGCCATTTTATGGACAGGAATCTCTGGCTGATGAGGTAAAAGACAGGAGGATCCACTTTACATATCAAGAAAGCAGAACAAAATTATTAATAGGAGTGTATTAGGTAAATTACTCAATATCCTGCCCCCACACTTACATACACATTACAAAAATACATGAGGACCAACCCCTTTAACACCTTTATACAGAACAAGTGAAAACCATTGTAGCAATACTGAACTGCGTAGCTTACAAAACTGCAAGTCGGGCAGGCATACCGCTGTGCACTGGAGAGGAGAAGGACGTGACCACCCGCACACACGGGGAAGGTTAGAGCAGGCTCTATCAGACAGCCATCTAAATGTACCCTTAAATGGTCACTTCTCATTGTTGACCAACCTGAGAATTCAGGCCCTAACTCATTAATAATCCCTGATATTCAAGAACAAGACCTTACTTTACTTAAAAGTAACATTGGCATCAATTATTTGTCACCTGTATCTACAGTATTTCTTAGCGTATTATATGTAGTATGTCCACAATGACCACTCAGGGACCTGTCAGGACGATTTGGGACACTAAACACCAAACAACCCAACAAACCTTTGGTTTATTGTCCTAAATGATCTGTGGTTGGGTCAACAAACAAAGAAACCCACTTATAATTACCTGGGTCTGCTACTACCCTTGAGTTGTTCAAGGAGTCCAAGAAGAACACTCCTGCACATGCACAATAGGTCATATTAAAGGGGTTGTCCACTTTTAACAAATAATTGATATGTTTTGTCTGAGGAAAAGATGTGCAATTTTCCAATATACTTTCTGTATCAATTCCTCACCATTGCCAAGATCTCTGCTTGCTATATTTCTATAGAAAGCTTCCATGTTTAATTACAGTGGATAGAAGTCTACCCATGGTGTGTGATGGACGTGCAGGTGCACGAGCCGTTATTATCACACAGCTCTGATTACAATCTGTGATCATGCACCTGTGTGTCCATCACATGACCATGGACAGATTTCTATCCACTGTAAGTTAACACAGAAGTTTTCTATAGCATCACAGCAAGCAGAGATCTTGAAAACAGTGAGGAATTAATACAGAAAGTATATTGGAAAATTGTATAACTTTTATGTACACAAACCATATCAATTATTTGCTGAAAGTGGACAATCCCTTTAAGGCAGCCGTATTATGCTGATACACAAAGACATGTTGGGGCTTATTTACTAAGGGTCGCAGATCACATTTTCGTCGGACTGTTCACGGTTTTACGGGATTTGCGCAGATTTGACAGGTATTTAACAGGGGTATGCGCTGGGATTGTGTCACACGTGATCGGATTGTGGTGCGGCTGCGCTAGCTTTCATGCGACAGAAATTAAGGGGGGAGGTGTGCCTTCGGACATTCCAACTGATTAGGACCGAGTGCGGGATTTAATATTCAAATTGTGTCGCAAGACATTGCACTTACATGCACCAAGAAGAAGAAGGTGAACTCCGACGGACCTCGCGGGATATCGCGGGAAAGTGTAAGTAAATGTGCCCCGTTGTGTCGCAAATGACACGTCCACTTTAATACTAGAGAGTCATTTTCCATGATACAATGACCAAGGGATGGAATATGTAATGTTTGCATTAAATTGAGGAAATTAGGCATCATTTTCTCAGCAGTTAAAAGCTTGATCTATTATTCAAAGATTTCTCCTGGTCCCTCAGAAATATAATAATTGTAAGAATTCTTCAGGCCCCAGGAGGGTTTACAGGAAATAGTCAAACCAATAGCTAATTACTGCCTGCAACCATCGCTCCTCACAAACAGATCACAAACAGATCACAAACACTCTTATGAGGCACAAATACATTTACTGACAAGACCAAATAATGGACCAGGGTGGAGTTGTTGGAATCAAGCCCAACTTTATGTGTGAATACTATGATATTTTACAATAGTGACTATAATATCAGAGCTAAATAGTATGTATTTCGGGGAAAATTGTGCAATAGAGACTCTGGTTAGTACCCTGTCAGGCACTTCTAACCTGGATACAATGTGAAAGAGGCATGGAAGCTTACAGATACATATCCCTTGGTACCAGGGCGTAACTATTGCAGTGGCAGAGGGTGCGCTCGCGGGAATGGAGGGGGTCCACACCTGCCAGCCAGAAGACTGCTGGTGCATGCAAAGGGAAGCAAATGAATTGCATGTGCCTCTTTAAGATGCTTATCCAATTGCTTATGAAAGCTACTCTGGAAGAGGTGCATCTGTGCACTCTCCATGTGCACACTCTATGACCAGGCGGGGTGTAAAGTCATCACACCTGCACCCAGGCGGAGGAGAAAGAGGCGCAGGATTGTCAAGAGAGGAGTCCTGAGGTTTTTTTAATATGGCAAGGGGCCCTGTTTTATTAATGAATAGGAGGGACGGCTGCAGGACATCAATTAATTAAGGGGGGCTACTGCAGCACATAAATTTAATAAGGGGGGGTGCTGGGCAGTATTAAGTAAGGGAAGGCTGCTGGGTAGCACCTTCATAAAAAGGGTCTGGCTGCTGGACAGTATATAAATATGGGGGGCTGCTGCTGGACAGTATCTTAATATTGGGGTCTAGTTGCTGGACAGTATCTTAATATGGAGACCGGCTGGACAGAATTTTAATATGGGGGCTACTGGACAGGACATTACTCAATATTATTTAAATTAATACACTGTCCCTCTCAGACCGTTGGAGGGCCGGACTAAAGTTTAAAAATAGCGGTACATGTGACCGCATCCATAATACACTGATACCCCCCTCAATTAATTATTTAATAAACTGCACCCCCTTGTGAACTATTTTATATATTGGCCAAATTAATGAATTAATTGGGCCAATTAATTATTAAATATACTGGGACCCCTCTCCATTAATTATTGAATATGCCTCGTCCCATTAATTACTAGACTGCCTCTCATAATTAATTATTTCCTATACCCCCACCATTAATTATTTCCTATGCTGCCCCTCCACCATTAATTATTTCCTATGCTGCCCCTTCACCATTAATTATTTCCTATGCTGCCCCTCATAATTAATTATTTCCTATGCTGCCCCTCATAATTAATTATTTCCTATGCTGCCCCTCATAATTAATTATTTCCTATGCTGCCCCTCACCATTAATTATTTCCTGTGCTACCCCCCACCATTAATTATTTCCTATGCTGCCCCATATAATTAATTATTTCCTATGCTGCCCCTCATAATTAATTATTTCCTAAACTGCCCCTCATAATTAATTATTTCCTATGCTGCCCCTCATAATTAATTATTTCTTATGCTGCCCCTCATAATTAATTATTTCCTATGCTGCCCCATATAATTAATTATTTCCTATGCTGCCCCTCATAATTAATTATTTCCTATACTGCCCCTCATAACTAACTATTGGCCCCCGGCCACCACAATCTTTTTACTGCCCTTTTATAATAAAAAATAAAAATCCTGTACTCACCTAAGTCTCCCACGGCGCGTCTTCTATCTTCTTGCCGCGTCCGGCCAGGAAATGGTGCGCGGACGCGTGATGATGTCATCACGCGGCCGCGCATTCTAGTTCATGGAGCGATGTGCGCCGGGTTGTCTTCCGGCCACATCGCTCCAGTAATAGTGCTTGAGTGGCCGTTTGCGGCTGCATCGAGCACTATACAGTGATGGGCAGGAGCTTCCTGTCCGGACGCATGTGGCCCGCGGGCCGTAGTTTGGGGAACCCTGATCTAGATTATAGCAGCCCTCCTTATTAATACAGAGTTCTGAACCCCCTTCCTTATTAATTAACTTTGATGAACTGTATTTTAATAAATAAGGCAGGGCTACTGTAAAGTATATGAATTAAGATGGGGGCTGCTCTGCTTTTTTAATTAATGGGGGTTTCTGTGCTAAATATTAATCAATGGGGGAAGTGCTGTACTGTACTAAATATTAGTGAAAGGGTACTTGTGCTGCTTGAAATTGATGAGCTGGTGATTGTGCTTTACATTAATGTTGCTGTGGTTCATTGTTTCTATCCAGGTGTCATTATACTGTAAGTGACTGCAGTGATATGTCATGGCTGAGAGAAGTTATCATGATGTTCTGTACAAGATGAAGAAGAATTGTCACCAGTGAGGACTCCACCAGGATGAAGAACAGGCCAGCATATCGGGAGATAAGGCAGATAAGTGATGTCTATCTCTAATTGCAGCCCTGGTGTTAGTACCTTTTTTGCCACTATACAGTGATGTGCAGCTCATTATTAGCTGGTATATATTTATGTGTTTGGTATTTTCATTGTTGGGAAATATTTGGCAGCATTTATCATTGGGTGTAGGTATATTTGTACATTTATACGTTTGATTTATATGTTTGATTTATATTTGTATACATGGTTCTGTGTGTACATGTGTGTGGGATGGGAGCAGCACTTATAACAAATAAAATTTTCAATTAGTGATAAATCTGGTGATCTGACAGGTTGAGGAAGTGTTGGAATCTAGAAGAGATATTCCTGGGAATCTTGAAGTCCTTCCATGAGAATTAACACATTTGGCCGTAGGATGTCCTGCACATATTGCTAACATGTTAGTGTCCAGTGTATCTCTGCTAGAGGTGAATGACTACTGCAAGTGCAACATCCCCCAACGGGGCCAGAACTATTTTGGTGGCTGGAGGAAGCCGGGATCCTGAATATTAGAGTGGCTGGATAGTGAGGCCCAGCGCACGGTGATGATCACGGGATATCAGGAGCCGAGGCCTCATATATAGCCTGGCAGGTCTTCAGCAGGTGGTATGTTCAAAAAAATGGAGGGAGAGGATGATAGTGTAAGTTTCTCCCTATTGTAACCTGTCACCACCTAAAAATTACATTCCTGGTGAAAGGTTCACTTTATCAATTTTCATGTAATGTACAAAGTTCTTTTTTTATCCCTTGTATTTTACCAAGCTGTGATTTTTGTATTGTATGTACATGTCTGTATGTATGTATATTACCTTTTTATGATAACCCCTTTGTAAGTGCTGTCCTTTTTATATTAAAATTCAATTTTTAATAATAGCTTTTAATAATACTTTATTAATAGCCTTCTTGTGTTCTAATGATTTCCTGTGATTTAATGATTAAATAGATGGGAACAAAATTGTTTGGAGGGTCAAGAACTGTCAGAGGACAGTCTAGTATGACCTGGCAGGCTCCCTCCCTCAACCTAAATCAATGATCCCAAAAACACAACTGCAAGGGGAAGTATTTTATATTTTAGAGGCAGTTCTAACAGTCAACAATATTGCACCCAAAGGTACACTACCCCCAAAAAACTTTTAGAGCCTTCTGACACTTCTATCTGGAGGTTTTTTTTTTTTTACCTATGAGTGTATATTGTTATTTATGGCTAATATACAGCACGTATGCTACTTCAGTAGGGGGCAGCAGTGGTGGCGAACCTATGGCACGAGTGCCAGACGTGGCACTCAGAGCCCTCTCTGTGGGCACTAAGGTCCTCAGCATAGAGTTCATAAGACAGGACCCTTGGCCTCCTCCTGCAGGCCCAGGCCACACAGGACATTGTGTACTGTTTTAAAGTTTTAAAGATGTGGGCAAGGCTGGATTATAAATTGGGCTCCTGCCATGGAACCTGCAATTCTTCCAGTACAGGGGAACATGGAGAGTAGCTACAATAATAATCTGATTTTTTCCCCTTTCTACTGTATTGATGTCCTCAGGATGCCAATGCGATTGAAAGCCTTGAAAAAGCAGGGAGCAATAAATTATTGCTAAAATTGCCATGTTGGCACTTTAAATTAAACAAGTGAGATTTTGTAATTTGGGCACTCGCTGTCTAAAATGTTCCCAATCACTGCCTTATGAGGTCCAAACATATAAATGGGATATAGCAACTGTAGAAAACCTGTTCTAGATTTTGCATTGGGAGCCTGTGACGTAAACTGCACTAAATGAATCACCAAGTATATTTCTTTGCATCATTAGAGCTGTCAGTCACAAATATTTTAGGAGTTTATGAAATTTAAATTCTAACGAAATGAAAAACAGATGCAAAACAAGAAGCTCCAGCAGGTGAGACGCCTCTGCAGGGATTACTGAATGCTCAGACTTCTGATTCAGCCTGATAGTATGAGCATTGCAAAGTAGTGGGGAAGGAGCAGCCTCTTACATCGCATTGGGGTTGTTTCAGAAGCTGGAATGAAGATTTCAGCAGAACACGTGAGGGCACATGTATCAAACTTTTGGCTTGCCTTTTTCTTACATTTTGGAGATGTTTCATGGTGCCTGTGCTCACTTGTGACTTTTACGCCTAAGATAGTTCTACATTGTCTAGTTTATGTTCCCAGAGTAATCACCTGAACCCAGATGTGAAAGTTGTAACTTTTTAAAAAAGGCGCAAATTTTGAAACAAGTTTTGACCCAGGTGTATTAATTAGCTTGGAACTGATTGCGTCTTTTTGGAGACTTTTTCCAACTTTTGTTTTAAAAAGTCACAAATACACTAAATACTAAATGCCACATTTATCAATAAGAAAAAACTGCCAAGATACATCAGAGAAAGTAATTTACTGGTGTATAAACCCTTTTTTCCACAGCAACTAAGAGAAAAATCTGATAGCATTAAGATAAAATCAGTATGCTCAATATGTTTTTTTTTGCGTACTCATTGGTGGCATTTGAGCCAGCTTTTTGGCGTCCGCTTTTTTTTATACGTTAATTTTTTAATTATATGTCGGCACCACAATTTAGCTTTTCTGACACTCACAAATATTTTTCTCGTCGTTCAATTTGGAAGCTGCTCTTCAACCTCGACACTTTTCCTGTGCTTCTAGTTTCCCAACACTATTTTGGAGCAATTTTTGATAAACACTCGTCTGATGGAGCCCTCATCCGAATGTTGTGGCCTCTTCTAACAGCATGCGGTTGGGGGCTCCAAGTGTCGGACCCTGCCAATAACACATTGATCACTTGTGTTGAATACCCCTTTAAGAGTGCATATTTGATGTTGTGTCTGTTTCCTTTATAGGACATTTTTCTAGTGATAACTCATTTTAGGAGGCAGGTTTGGGGAAATTTTTATAGGCATTTATGTGAATATCTGAGGAACATAAAGAAGTGACTTCTAGATATCAAAAAGAGGGAATGAGAAAGAAATTAGACAACGTGTGGTGACAAAGTACTTTTTAATCCTGTAACTGATAAATTATTTATTATTAGAAGGTCAATAATTTACAAATGATTCACCAAGGAATTTTCTCCCAATAGTTAGCAGGGTAAATCATTACTATCCTCCTCCTGTTTTGTATGTCGCACATTTGCCTGTGTACGGTAACCAACATTTATTAATCAATCCTCGGTCATAATGACCAGGGCTGTGCCGGACATCGGAACATAGCTGTGGTGAGCATATTGTCAATGTTGTATTACATCTGGCCACATCCTCATCACTTCCCCGTAATTGGAATGTTCCTTTTAGTTCTCCCTACTAGCAATAACACGTTCAATACAATCCAGGCAACACAGACCACAGGCTTAAGGGAACGTCAGTAACCATAGTGACCGGGCCTATAAAGAAGCCACTTATCAATCCTTAACGATGGAGCCTTCAAGGCGAGCAGACTATGTTTCCGACACCAATCTACGGCTCCCTTGATTATTTTAACGAGGAGGGATTGGTTTACTTCCGCTTTCTGCTGTAGCCTATAATTTTCCTATCTAGAGACATTTCAGTGTGTTTGTACAGCTGGCTGATAAACATTCATCTTCTCTATGATTAAGTCATTGTTCTGTGTCTTCTATAAAAATTGTAGATGTTAAAGAGCCTCGCGCACTAATAGGGTCCTTTCACCTCCCCTTTTGATTTACAACAATGGAGCCTTTGAATAAGTGCAAAGACACAATATGAAGAGGGCGGCTAGAAGGACTAAGTAGGGGTGTGCACGCTACAAACCCATAACGTCTGTACGAGTACAAGATGGTTCCACAATGTGTAATGTGACCTTACATCACATAGGAAACAATCAAATCCATTAATTCTCGAACATTCACTTATATATACAGCATCCCCGTAGTTGTGCCACATCCTCAGTCTATATAGACTACAAATATTTGTCATTTTCTGCATTTAATTATTTTGAAGGAAATTTTCAAAATTAGAAAAAGGTTGAGTGTCTTAACGAACAAGACTTTTGATACTCAGTGGGGCACAGATAACTTAGTTTTTTTGTCTGTGGCTTTACTTGTGTGCTTGTTTTCAGATGTTATGTATCTTTGGCTCTAGTTGCCTGTGATATATGCCTCAATATTGTTTCTTTATTTACACCTGTGTTTGTCTCTTTTTTGTGACAATTGCAGGTTTCATGGGCAAAGATCGCGCTGAGCCCGAATCTGAGCCTGGGGGAGGTATAGAATTGCTCCAAAAAATTTTTCTCAAAAATTTGGGGTGCAGAAGGGTCAAATCCAAGAAAACATCTACATTAGGAACATTGCAAAATATTCACACAGTAAGCACTAAAAAGATGTGCAAATACTCCCAAAAAGGGGCAAAAAATAAAAAGAAAGCACAAAAAAAGCACAAGCCAACATTAAGATACATGTACCCCAGTGTATACTATTGTGATCCCCCGTGTAATTGGAAGGGTGTGAGCTGCAGTGACAGACAGAGCTCAAAGAAAAAATTACCCAATTGTACCAGACACTAATAAAATGAGCATTGGACTCACAGCATATAGCCAGTTCTGGCTGCTCCTTTAACAAAATGGAGTCTCCTTTATAAAAGAGATTGTTCTCATTACATTTTACATTTCTAAAATTAATCTTGCTGTTTCATACTTGTAACGTGGCAGGACCTTCACAATGGAAATCAGAAGAGAACCAGGGGGCACTGTTACAAGTATGATATTAGATTCATCTCTACCTTAATTCGAACCTCTCACGCACGTCTCCAGGACTTCTCCCGAGTTGCTCCAATTCTCTAGAATGCCCTTCCCCGGACTCTCAGACTAATACCCACCCTCCAAAGTTTCAAACATGATCTTAAAGCCCATCTCATTAGGCAAGCCTCTCACACTCGCACATAATTTTTATTTATTAAATGATTTATTAAAATTATTTTACACTGCTCCCTTGGCTGTACCATTATACAAGGTCTTATACCTCTAGTGCCCCCCCTCATCCTCATAGACTGTAAGCTCTTGTGTCATCCCCTCATTCTCATAGACTGTAAGCTCTTGTGTCACCTCCTCATCCTCATAGACTGTAAGCTCTTGTGTCATCCCCTCATTCTCATAGACTGTAAGCTCTTGTGTCACCTCCTCATCCTCATAGACTGTAAGCTCTTGTGTCACCCCCTCATCCTCATAGACTGTAAGCTCTTGTGCCACCCCCTCATCCTCATAGATTGTAAGCTCTTGTGTCAACCCCTCATCCTCATAGACTGTAAGCTCTTGTGTCACCCCCTCATCTTCATAGACTGTAAGCTCTTGTGTCACCCCTCATCCTCATAGACTGTAAGCTCTTGTGTTACCCCTTCATCCTCATAGACTGTAAGCTCTTGTGTCACCCCCTCATTCTCATAGACTGTAAGCTCTTGTGTCACCGCCTCATCCTCATAGACTGTAAGCTCTTGTGTCACCCCCTCATCTTTATAGACTGCAAGCTCTTGTGTCATCCTGTCATCCTCATAGACTGTAAGCTCTTGTGTCCCTCCCTCATCCTCATAGACTGTAAGCTCTTGTGTCACCCCGTTATCCTCATAGACTGTAAGCTCTTGTGTCACCCCCTCATCCTCATAGACTGTAAGCTCTTGTGTCACCCCCTCATCTTCATAGACTGTAAGCTCTTGTGTCACCCCGTTATCCTCATAGGCTGTAAGCTCTTGTGTCACCCCGTCATCCTCATAGACTGTAAGCTCTTGTGTCACCCCCTTCATCCTCATAGACTGTAAGCTCTTGTGTCACCCCTCATCCTCATAGACTGTAAGCTCTTGTGTCACCCCGTCATCCTCATAGACTGTAAGCTCTTGTGTCACCCCCTTCATCCTCATAGACTGTAAGCTCTTGTGTCACCCCTCATCCTCATAGACTGTAAGCTCTTGTGTCACCTCACCATCCTCATAGACTGTGAGCTCTTGTGCCCTCCCCCCATCCTCATAGACTGTAAGCTCTCGTGTCACCCCCTCATCCTCATAGACTGTAAGCTCTTGTGTCACCTTCTCATCCTCATAGACTGTAAGCGCTTGTGCCCTCCCCCCATCCTCATAGACTGTAAGCTCTCGTGTCACCCCCTCATCCTCATAGACTGTAAGCTCTTGTGTCACCCTCTCATCCTCATAGACTATAAGCTCTTGTGTCACCCCCTCATCCTCATAGACTGTAAGCTCTTGTGTCACCCTCTCATCCTCATAGACTATAAGCTCTTGTGTCACCCCCTCATCCTCATAGACTGTAAGCTCTTGTGTCACCCCCTTCATCCTCATAGACTGTAAGCTCTTGTGTCAACCCCTCATCCTCATAGACTGTAAGCTCTTGTGTCACCCCTCATCCTCATAGACTGTAAGCTCTTGTGTCACCCCCTCATCTTCATAGACTGTAAGCTCTTGTGTCACCCCTCATCCTCATAGACTGTGAGCTCTTGGGTCACCCCCTCATCCTCATATACTGTAAGCTCTTGTGTCACCCCCTCATCCCCATAGACTGTAAGCTCTAGGGTCACCCCCTCATCCTCATAGACTGTAAGCTCTTGTGTCACCTCCTCATCCTCATAGACTGTAAGCTCTTGTGTCACCCCCTCATCCTCATAGACTGTAAGCTCTTGTGTCACCCCCTCATCCTCATAGACTGTAAGCTCTTGTGCCCCCCCCCATCCTCATAGACTGTAAGCTCTTGTGTCACCCCCTCATCCTCATAGACTGTAAGGTCTTGTGTCACACCCCTCATCCTCATAGACTGTAAGTTCTTGTATCACCCCCTCATCCTCATAGACTGTAAGCTCTTGTGTCACCCCATCATCCTCATAGACTGTAAGCTCTTGTGTCACCCCCTCATCCTCATAGACTGTAAGCTCTTGTGTCACCCCCTCATCCTCATAGACTGTAAGGTCTTGTGTCACACCCCTCATCCTCATAGACTGTAAGTTCTTGTATCACCCCCTCATCCTCATAGACTGTAAGCTCTTGTGTCACCCCCTCATCCTCATAGACTGTAAGCTCTTGTGTCACCCCCTCATCCTCATAGACTGTAAGCTCTTGTGTCACCCCCTCATCCTCATAGACTGTAAGCTCTTGTGTCACCCCCTCATCCTCATAGACTGTAAGTTCTTGTATCACCCCCTTCATCCTCATAGACTGTAAGCTCTTGTGTCACCCCCTCATCCTCATAGACTGTAAGCTCTTGTATCACCCCCTTCATCCTCATAGACTGTAAGCTCTCGTGTCACCCCCTCATCCTCATAGACTGTAAGTTCTTGTATCACCCCCTCATCCTCATAGACTGTAAGCTCTTGTGCCCCCCCATCCTCATAGATTGTAAGCTCTTGTGCCCCCCCCCATCCTCATAGACTGTAAGTTCTTGTATCACCCCCTCATCCTCATAGACTGTAAGTTCTTGTATCACCCCCTCATCCTCATAGACTGTAAGCTCTTGTGTCACCCCCTTATCCTCATAGACTGTAAGCTCTTGTGTCACCCCGTTATCCCCCGTGTAACCGCAGATGCGGCTACTCCATGCCCCAGTAGCTGCATAAGGAAATTTGAATATTGGGGCAATAAAACTTTTCAAAACATTGCGGGGACGTGAGGATTAGCCCTTAAAATGACTATCCTCACTTTCTATTGATCCACCTACCACCCGATCTACCTTCATAGGTAGATTAGTGGTGGTAGGTTCCCTTTAAGTATGTAATTGCAATGCAAAGTCACAGGAGTATGTTTCTCATCATTTATTTGACAATGTTTTCAGAAACCTAACACACAGGACAAACTATTTTGGCTTATATAGAGGGTAAGGATGCAGGGGAATAATGTTATGGAAGGAATACAATGATATCAGCATGTAAATAAAGCACAAATACAGCAATTTATAAAACAAAGTCACACGTCCACCCATCATATCTCAATTGAATGCACCATCTCCTATCTCTTTAATCCCTATCGTCATCATCTATAGAGCTCTGAACAGACATACAATCGGTAAGAAATATAATACAGAGATTTTTAAAAAATTGTCGATCATTTATTTAATCTTGGATGTGCTGTCTTGGAGTCACAAGTGACCCACTATTACAATCTGTGCAGCTTGTAGTAGAAGACAATGCTCATCACTGATTTATTCTGCTTAAGTGCAGCCCCATTACATCACTTCTGTGCTTAGATTCTGTATGAATAAAGCTTATTTCTCTGATAATGAAATTTCATACACTATTTAAAAATGTAACTTTGCTTCCCACTTTAATATAATCCAATGATATAGGTCATGGATCACGGATGAGTGTGAGTGCACACAGCTCTATGCACCAGAAATATCAGCCTCCCGTGATAACCCTAGGATCTTGTCCAGGAGTGACTGATTCTGTTTGGTTTCCATAACTACTGCATATAAAGATTTTATGTTTTATACCCTTTGCAATCTATGATTTTATGTTAATGCTCCTATCACTCAGTGATGGTCACTGTAAAATTCCAGAGTGTGGGTGGGGACTCTCTAAGCAGACACATTATGATCCCTCTGTGCTCTGAGATACAGTGTGCTGACAATGTGCTTATATACACTTTTATACAAAAAGATGTGACAGATCGGAGATGAGAGATGATGAGATCCATGAGATGGATATGCAACACCCTCGCCGATGCAATGGCGAGGTAGTGCTTGCGAATACGTCCCATCTGTAGGTAACACCACATTACACTACATGGTCCTTATAGGATCAAGGGGAAATTGCAGTGGTTAATCCTGCCTGGCAAGGCAGATGTTAATCTGTGATGTAATTATGTCAACCAATGTCTGTGTTACATCCTGTCCCTGTGAGCTGAGATGTGATTGGAGGAGCAGCCACCACCTGATCAAAGGGAGGTAATAAAACCTCTGGCCAGGAGTGTTCTGGAGGATTCCAGGAGAAGGTCGTTTGAGATCTTCTTTCAGAGAGATTCTGTTGTAGGAGAATCCTAGAGTGAGTGAGTAATCTCAGTTTAGCCCATACCAGAGCAGGAAGAGCCTAGCCCCTGCCTCTGAAGAGTGGAGCATTAGACTAGAGTTAGTGTAGTGAGGAAAAGGGGTATCATTCCTACCTTCAAGGGTGATACCTGAAGCCCTACAGGACAAGCTGAAGCTTCCTACCAGGACACAGCTGCCTCCCAGCCTGCCCTCTACTTCCAGGCTGGTGAACTATCTCCTGAGGCTCCCTCCAACTCACATCTCGGCACCCTACCTACCTGTTAAAGGCACGTTTGCTGCGGTTCCTGCGGTTCAAATAAAGAACTGTAAGTTGTTTTCTTCAACTTCTGTCTCCGTCTGGTCCCTGCTAATACGGCTGCCTTCATCACCGGCACCCTGTCCGTCACCCAGAGACTCACACTCGGGACGCTAAGGGGTTGCCCCAGGGAGATCCGCTATAGCAGCCTCTCCCTCATCATTTCTTGCCAACACCACCCTGCTGGAGACCTGCCAGGCTGTAGGACAGCCCTCCGGTTCCCCCGTACCAAGCACCGTGACAACAGCGTGCTTAGGCCGCAACCGCCAGCCACTCCGGTACAGCAGCCCCCGGCTGTCTCCAGGCCTCACCTCAAGGGCTAGGCCCCGGTGGGGGATGTTGCAAGTGGCGTCACGAACAGGATTGATACTTCTGTGCCTTATTACGGCATTAAAGACTTTCCTTTATTAAAAAGACTGTGCTGCCTAACCCTGCTGCCATCCGGGTTTAGGCCTAAGGACTTGTGTGTTTCTGGACAGAACTGCGTTATACTGCCGCCACGTGCTGCCGAGCGTCGCTCCAGCACTCCAGAGGTTAATCCTGGCCAGAACTGTACCAGCTCTGCTACATCCGGCGCTGCCGCGCCTGAAGATTTTTACCTCAGAAACTGTGGCGCAGCAAATAATTCAAGCCCGCCAAAACCTTCACTGGCGGGAAATCCAGATGACGCACAAAACTCCACCCACGCGCGAATGGCGCGAACCCCGCCTCCTGTGGCGCAGGAAAAATTAGAGCCCGCCACAGCTCTTGGCGGGAAGGACTCAGACTCCACCCCCTGGCCCGAGGCGGACTTCCTGCCCTGCCTCAGAGAAGCGCCAGATCTCAAGTGGATGTTGAGCTGTGAGGACTACATCATGTGGGGTCCTCCGCCCTTCCCTCCTGTGGAGCGTCCTGAGTTTTATGAAGTCCTAGAGACGATGGTGGTAGTCTCCGCGCAGCCTGTCCGAAGACCTTCCGCTGGACATCGGCTGCACCGAGGAATTACTCGGGCTTTCGTCACCCGGACCTGCTACCACACGGTGACGCAGTACCAGATTCCACCCGGGCGGATCCTCGTCCCTATCCCGGCTGCCATCCCGGTAGCGCGGGCCCACGTGGAGGCGCCACGTGGAGAGGCCCCGACTCCTGCGGAGCCAACGCCTGGGCCTGGTATGGCCGCTCCACCTGCTCCGAGGCCTACCCCTCCGGCTACGCGGCCTGCTAGCCCCGCTATGGTGGTTCCTGACCCTCCGGTGGTTCCTGCTCCTGTTCCGGCACCTACCTGTCGCCCAAGGAGATCCGAACCCGAACCGGAGCCACGAGCCCCAGCACCGAAACCTCCGCAGCCTCAAGGCCGAGGTGAGGCCACCCGCCGGCGACTCCGAGACGCTGTCTCGGAACAGCGACGCCGAGAGAAGGAGGCCCAGCGGTATATGGCCGGCAGATCCACAGCGGGAGCTTGGGTCGAGAAGAACCGCACCACCGGCATGGTCAGGTTCTTCGACAAGCGGAAGGGCTATGGCTTCGCTACCCAGGACTATACCGGACGGGAAGTATTTATACCCCGCCGGTCCGTCAAGAGGCCTGATCTGCCGGAGAGCCAGCACAACCTCAAGCCAGGTGAGTGCATAGAGTTCTCCCTGCAGGAAGGACCGCGAGGACCCTGGGCGGCTGGTGTGATCCGGATCCCCGACTCCGATGAGGACCGCTACTACCCGCATGATGACTGGTATGAGGACGACGAGTGGCCGGAGTCCCCGAACACCTCCTCTTCCTCGGCTGCGAGTCCCCGGGCGGTGACCCATGTGAATGCCCCATCCACGGTAATCGTGAGTACGGGTCCCATTGCCATCCATGGGCCGGGCATGATACAGGGCGCCACCCCCACCGGTTCCCCTGCTGGGAGCATTGTCAGGTCCCGCGGCTCCTCTGTGGGTGAGGACATCCCGTCTAGTGAGCCCTGTCCGGAGGTCCCATCTAGGCCCACATCTCCCCTTGCCAGTTACCAATGGGGTGATGACCCGGCCCCGGAAGAACCGGAGCTGGAAGGAGCCGCGGCGCGGCCGCTGGACTCCGTTTACTTTTTCCTGGACCCCTCTGTGGTCCCTGGCTCAGTTAAGCCCCCGGCTGGAACAGCCGACACCCCGGGCGACAGCACTCCTCCCCCTGAAGGTCCGGAGGATGTTGCTGCACCTGCAGTGCCCACTACTGCCACCGGGTGTCCCCAGCCGGCACCTACTCCCGCTGAGGAAGCACAGGATTCCTTATTGACTCTGGATCCTGTCCCTGTGGAACCCAGCGAAGATGCAGAGTAATCCCTGAAGGGCTGTCGCCCTCTACAGGTACTATGTCCACTGTACATATTGTGTATTTATGTCTCCATTTTCCCCAAAGAGCCAGAGACTTTCCTGAGACTCTTACCCTTATTTATCTCAGTCAAGAGATTATGTGCTATGATAGCACTCTTCCTCTGCCACAGCAGAGATGTCATCAAAGGACTCTGTCCCTCTCCAAATAGAGGAGACCCTTTGCTTCTTCATTGCACTTTTCCCCACATCAAGGGCTGTACCCAGAAGATGGACTTTGTCAGTAGAGACCTTCTGAGAGACTTTTTGCCAACCTCCAGGAAAAGTTGCAATGTAATTTATTATCATTTTGCACTTAATGCCTTCCTTTTAGGTACGGACATTCTGTTTGCACTTTTTATGCCTTTCCTTTGCAGGAAAAGAGACATTTACTACCGTGCTACCCTGAGTAGCCTATCTACTTCTGTAACGTTATGTTATAAGATGTGTACCCATTGGGCTGCTAAGCCAATGTGATTTTGCTAACATGTTTGCACACTGTCATATCTGCCAGTAGTATGCATTAACCCTTTCATAGGCTTTCCAGGTTGTAGTGTGGCTGTGTCGGACCGTCTTTTATGTAAAACACTGACCGCTACCTGATCCCTCAAACTGAGGTTTGCACATGGGGGTAGTCCGTAAACTGCGGGTCTTTAGGGGACCGGGGGTGTTACACAGATAGCACCTGGATGCCACTCATACATGGGTAAGGTTGTCAGTCAGGAGGTACTTGTGTCGCATATGCTCATGCAATGCAGATAGACACCATATAATTGCCGCCAGGGAAGAAGCGTTGATCAAACAAATATACAGGCCTTGGTGCAAGGAGTGGATTACAGGACATGACACCACACCTTTCCTACTGTACAGTTCGGTTTAATGGCGTCAGCGACCAACTGTCATACAGCTATATGTTTTGTCTTAGTCCGACACCAACCCAGGTGCCTGTCTCCAGGACCATGGGCGGTTTGTCCCTACACCTCACACAGCCTGCACTTCCCAGAAGTGCCCTTAGCCCCCTCTGTGCCCCAAAACATCTATAGTCGAGCCGAGGGCGGCTCTTTCAATTGCCCCCGGGGTATGCAACACCCTCGCCGATGCAATGGCGAGGTAGTGCTTGCGAATACGTCCCATCTGTAGGTAACACCACATTACACTACATGGTCCTTATAGGATCAAGGGGAAATTGCAGTGGTTAATCCTGCCTGGCAAGGCAGATGTTAATCTGTGATGTAATTATGTCAACCAATGTCTGTGTTACATCCTGTCCCTGTGAGCTGAGATGTGATTGGAGGAGCAGCCACCACCTGATCAAAGGGAGGTAATAAAACCTCTGGCCAGGAGTGTTCTGGAGGATTCCAGGAGAAGGTCGTTTGAGATCTTCTTTCAGAGAGATTCTGTTGTAGGAGAATCCTAGAGTGAGTGAGTAATCTCAGTTTAGCCCATACCAGAGCAGGAAGAGCCTAGCCCCTGCCTCTGAAGAGTGGAGCATTAGACTAGAGTTAGTGTAGTGAGGAAAAGGGGTATCATTCCTACCTTCAAGGGTGATACCTGAAGCCCTACAGGACAAGCTGAAGCTTCCTACCAGGACACAGCTGCCTCCCAGCCTGCCCTCTACTTCCAGGCTGGTGAACTATCTCCTGAGGCTCCCTCCAACTCACATCTCGGCACCCTACCTACCTGTTAAAGGCACGTTTGCTGCGGTTCCTGCGGTTCAAATAAAGAACTGTAAGTTGTTTTCTTCAACTTCTGTCTCCGTCTGGTCCCTGCTAATACGGCTGCCTTCATCACCGGCACCCTGTCCGTCACCCAGAGACTCACACTCGGGACGCTAAGGGGTTGCCCCAGGGAGATCCGCTATAGCAGCCTCTCCCTCATCATTTCTTGCCAACACCACCCTGCTGGAGACCTGCCAGGCTGTAGGACAGCCCTCCGGTTCCCCCGTACCAAGCACCGTGACAACAGCGTGCTTAGGCCGCAACCGCCAGCCACTCCGGTACAGCGGGCCCCGGCTGTCTCCAGGCCTCCCCTTTAAGGCTAGGCCCCGGTGGGGGATGTTGCAGATATAACACACAATGACACTCTCCAGCACTGCTAACTCAGCTATATCACAAACACAGTCAGCTCTGCTGTACCTCCTTCCCCTGATATAAAGATGTTGTAACTTGTAGATTTACTCTCCTCACGCTGCTGTTTGCCGGCAGGAAATGTGAGAGTCTGTGTGTGTTTGCATTATTGTTAGAGTGTTATTTTGTTATCCTGAGTATATTTAAGAATCTTGTCTGTGGGAATGCCCATCTAAAGGAAATCTACAATTTTTGTTTTTATGCATTAGGAACCAAACATACCCTGAGAATGCTGTAGCTACACTGATACAGAAACATATCTTGTTTAGTCCCTGAATTGAGTGGTTTGCTGAAATAACAAATATAAAATTATGATAATGAGGCTCCGTCTCCCCTGTGGCTGGCTTGGCGCTTTTCCTATTAATCTAATTATGCACTGCTTCAGAGAATGATGTAATCATTGTGTTGTCCCTGACAGGCAGAAGTAATCAATTGCTGCACCATCCCCCAGCTGTTGTGATGATGCTGTGTTGAGTCAGGTTGATTAGTCCTGTCTGGATAGTTCAGGAAGCTCAGTGCATTTATGTAGTCATCCAGCATGCAACCAAACTTTCCCAAGGTCCTGAATTATATCATTGTTTTGGAGCAAAACCACTCGGATCAGGGATTAAACAAGATATGTTTGTGCATCAGTATAGCTACAGCATTCTCAAGGTATGTTTGGTTCACAAGGCATAAAAACAAAAGTAAACAACCTTAAAGGAAATCTAAGAGCACACAAGGTAAACCTTCCCCTTAAGGTATTGCCATGAGTTCTCAAAACAAATCAATGAGTCTACCCTAGAGGGGAGCCATCTCAGTTTTACATTTTATGCTGTTATACCATTTGCCATCATTGTGGCTCACCTAACTCTGCTCTTTTAATACCTCACTTGCCCCTCTTCTCTCACAGAGCCCCAAAACTTTCTATAACGTCAATGTTGGGCTCTGTGTGGTTGCAGGTTGACAACATTATTTATCACTCATTTAAAAATGTATAAAAATATTTCCCAGTTTGCACCATAATTTTTATTTCTAGCATGATTTATTTGTTATTAGAGAAATCTATATAATTCTTCACAATGTTATGTAATAAGGAGGCATAAATGTACAGTATATTTCTGTATAATGTGTAGTGTATTTTAACATTGATTTTGCATGGAGTTGTGATAGCTGTGCCTGGACTACCACACACAGATCCCTATACAGCCAATGTATAATGAAGGAAGGAAGACATTAAGCTGAAATGTAGCCAGTCGTAAAATACCAATAACATGTAAAAAATCATTATTTTGATGACAACAATGTACATAACATTTAATGTAAGCCAAGGCATGTAATACAATGAAGAAATGTATTTTATTACAACACCCAGTTCTTTACACTGAAAATAATACAGGAAGCCATAGTAATCCAACCCTTATATATTCATATCATTATAATTAGTGATGAATGGACCCGGACCCTAACCCAAACCCCTACCAGGAACACCTGTGATTGGGTGGGGTGATCCAAGACCCAAATTTGGGTTGGGTCTGGGGGATCCAAACCCGCAAAGTTTTGTACAAACTCAAACTTTGTGTTTCGGGTCTGCTAAATACTAATTATAATATTACTCTACTTCATTAACCCCTTCCCGCTCTGCGTCCCAGATATCGGACGCTGAGTGCAGTGGCTCAGCACTCAGCGTCCGATATATCGGACGCAGAGCTGATGCCGGTTCAGCTCAAGATCTGAGCCGAACCGGCATCGGGAAACACGGGGTACCGGCTGTAACTAATAGCCGGCACCCCAGTGTAACATCCGCGGTTCGAAGTTGGCTCTGATTGCAGATATTTAACCCGTTAAATGCCGCAGTCAGTACGAACGCAGCATTTAGCTTAGTTTTGGGGGGTCTTTTCCCCACGATCGCCCCCCTCCTCCCCGAGCCGTTTTCAGGGGGCACCCATCGGCTAACACTGCTAATACCCTGCAATACATCAGTATTTCAATGTATTATCATGAACAAGCAATCAGATGATTGCTTGTTCATGTTCCATGGTGGAAAAAGTAAAAAAGTTAAAAAAAAAGTGTTATTCAATAAAAAATAAGTTTATAAATCAATAAAAATGCCCATTAGCCCTCTGCACTCAGGAGAAATTGTAGAACAAATTGTATTGTGGGTTTTCTCTTTTTATCTTTTGGAAATGTGTAAATTTTATGGCTAAATGAACGTATAACCGGCAGAATTTGACCATTCTAATTTTAACCTCCATTTTTATTCAATTACTATGAAGATCTCAAGGGGTTAACAATCTTCCTAAAAGCTGTTTCTGATAGCTTGAGGGGTGCAGATTTGAAAATGGGTTGATTATACAGGGGGGTTTTGAGTTTCATTCAAAACTGTATTTATCTGTAATTCTGAAAATCCGGAAAAGCAATATTCGATTTCAAAATAAATTATCCAGACATTTCAAAAATTATGAAAATGTAAAGTAGACAAATGGGAAATGTTATTCAGCAACTTATTTAGGTGGTAAATCTATCTGCCTGAAATCGCATAGATTTCGAATTTTGCAAATTTTTCAAAAAAATTCATCATTTTTTCTTTTTTTTGTAATTAAACGCAAAACTTATCAGCCAAAATTTACCACTAAAATGAAGTCCAAGATGTGAGGAAAAAAACTATCTCAGAATCACTTTGATAAGTAACAGAGTCCAAAAGTTATAACCATATAAAGCGACGCAAGTCAGAATCCAAAAAAATGGGGCTGAGCCTTAAGCTATAAACTGGCTGCGTCCTTAAGGGGTTAAACATGTTTCCCACAAAAGACATCAAGGTCTTATCCAAAGGGTATGGGAGCCTAAACTCTCTCTAAAATGAGCCTGCCCAGACCCTGACTCCCTGCTGCCTATTCCTACTGAGTCATGTGATGCTGTGCTGAGGCATCATGGGATGTGTAGTAAAGTAGAGAGGAAGAGACAGCTGGAAACAGATGGAACTGCAAAATGTAGGTGCAGAGTATATAAAATAAGTAAAGATTCTGATAGACAGGCAGGTTGAGGTGTAAGGATGGAAAGTTTTCACCAAAAGTTTTCTTTAAATTTGTATACAGGAAGCTCCAATTGCAGGGACCCAGTTTTGGATTATGTTTTTACAAGTTTTATAAGCCTATAGTTATGCTACGAAGATAGCTTCAATGTTTTTCTAAGACCATTATCATGTCTGTTATTATGAACATTTCTTTCTTCTATTACCAATTCTAAACTTTATGTAAAGGCATTTTCACCTTGAAAAAAATTCTATATTTCTAGGCAGATATACTATATATATATATTCTTCAATCCTATTAATAGATCATTGAATATATTGTTGGATGATACTTTTAGTTTACTGTTGTATCTGTGCATGAATCACTTTTTAATCTTCCTGCTCTATTTCTAATTTCTATCATTGTGATGCTGTACACCCACGTAGCTGTCACTGCGATACTACCTTGGACAACAGGAAATCGAAGAGCTTAGAGCACCAAATGGCATCATAACCACACAGTGGGAATATTGGACGTGATCTGAGCAGAGGCGTGGGTGACGGAACAATGTTGATGTATTCAGCTCAGTTCAACAATCCTTACAGCAACAAATTCAATCTATCCTTTGATAATGGGGAGTGTGGTAAAATGTATATAACTTAGTGCCAAAAAACTAAAACACATTGAAGGGGAACTTTCGATCGCCCATTCTCATGATCACTGAAGATCCCAGCAGTTAAACCCCAAGCAATCTGTAACTTTTCTCTTATTCGTTGGTTACTTTCGGTGTGAAAACCCCTTTAAGCATTTAAATCAATAGTTGTCTAGCTAATAACTGGACAGACCCCTCGGAGTGTGACATGCTCTTTTTTAACAGCTCTCCCTTCTTGTCAATAGCTGTGGATACTGAGCAGCTTCCATTAACCCAGACTAATAGCTCTCTAAAATAGGCAATCCCTTTAAAGTTGCCCTGTATTGTCACAGGTCGCTTCTAAAGTCAGATACCTATTGGGGGATCCCACTGATTTTAATCAGATTTGTCAACAATCCAAATGATATAGAAATAGATATAGAAAGTTACCTCCAAGTGTTACAATATGTATACATAGCCTCCTGTGCAGAGTGACCGCGCAGACCCCTATGATTTATTATCAGAAAGACAGATGAGTGAAGACAGGCTGGAGTTTGTAGAATTCTGTATTTGGTTCTAACTCAACTTCTTCTCCGAATGACTCCAACAAGGAAGAATGTGAAGGATTTGCTTTCTTGTTGGAGTTATTTGAATTCTTCTTCTATCCGGTGTTTGTTGATCCTCTTACACATACGGTGGCATTACAGCCTTGCAGCGCTGGGGACCTGGGTTCAAGTCCCAGGGTCAACATCTGCAAAGAGTTTGTATGTTCTCTCCGTGTTTCCTCTGGTTTCCTCCCACACTCCAAAACATACTGGTAGATTGATTAGATTGTGAGCCCCATTGGGGACGGGGATCAATTTGGCAAAACTCTGTGTATTGCTGCGTCATCTGTGTCTTCAGCGTTTCCAGACGACTTTGTGTCTTCAGAGTGTTTCGTCTAGGACTTGTCCGTTAATGTCCACCTGGGTCCTGTGCCAAATACTGCCTGCTTGCCTGCCGTGAGTTCCAGCTCATCCTTCCAAGCCGTACTCCTGCTGTCTTTCCAGGGTTGGACTGTGTCCTGCTACCCCTGTCTCCCTGGCTGCCAACGCGGGCCTGGTCACACCTGTGGCACCCTTTGCTGGTGAAGACCAGGTACCACTTAGACTCTGGTCCCGGATGTCGGCTAGTACCCTGTACATCTCCCGCGGTGGTCCAGAGGGTCCACTGGTTCACAGACTCCTCCCTCTGGACTCTTCCCATAGAGAATCTAGTTCTGTTGTCTGTGTATCGTTACAGTGGTTTTATATTGCTGACGGTAGAGAAAGATGATGAAACCTGACTTGGAGCCTGTGTTTGAGGTCCCTCAATGGTTGTGTCGGGCCATTCAGAGGCCTTTGTTAAAATAACCTACTTTCCTCAGCCACAACCATGTCATGGCTCCTCATAAACAACCTTCAGCCATGATACATCGGCGTCTTACATCCATATTAAATATCTGGTTCAGTTATTACGTCTGCTCCAATTCTTCACACTAAGGAACAGTACATTATCACCTGTCATGATACTTAGCACATCACAATACAGGACATACTCTGCTTCTCCTTTCTAGCACATTTCATAAATGTGGAGAAGACAGGAAAAGCTTTTTCTTTATAAAATATAATTAGATGATTTTTCTATTTATGTCATATCAATGATTGCTCCTCATTTCGGACCCCGCCTGTAGGTAATTGGTGGAGACTTCTCCATCCCCCCCACATAACCTCAACAGCTGTCATGATGATATGACATTTTCTGGTCCAGATCTTCCTGACTCGGTAACCGTGGCAACAGACCAAGACAATCTCTCTGTTTCTATCTTTATTTACTCAGATAAAGGTCTATTGCACCTTGTCCGTGTGTCACATTTCACAAAAGGATTATTTTCACAGCAACAGTGGTAGAGACATTTTGTTTTGTGAGATATTAACCCTGTGCTAAATGAGCTGAATTTGAGATGTGTAAATGGGTTCTCCACCCAACCACGTGAGTAGTAACTATGGTGCTCCACAGTCAAATTTAGAATAGGGTCCCACTCCACCATGACCCTCTTCAGAACTTTGATGATGTCTAAGTACAGAGATAATACGCACATGGATGTCACAGTACAGGGATAATACACATAGTGATGTCACAGTACAGGGATAATACACACAGTGATGTCACAGTACAGGGATAATACACACAGTGAAGTCACAGTACAGGAATAATACACACAGTGATGTCACAGTACAGGGATAATACACACAGTGATGTCACAGTACAGGGATAATACACACAGTGAGGTCACAGCACAGGGATAATACACACAGTGATGTCACAGTACAGAGATAATACACACAGTGATGTCACAGTACAGAGATAATACACACAGTGATGTCACAGTACAGGAATAATGCACACAGTGATGTCACAGTACAGGATAATACACACAGTGATGTCACAGTACAGGGATAATACACACAGTGAGGTCACAGTAGAGGGATAATACACACAGTGAAGTCACAGTACAGGAATAATACACACAGTGATGTCACAATACAGAGATAATACACACAGTGATGTCACAGTACAGGAATAATGCACACAGTGATGTCACAGCACAGGGATAATATATTCTGTGCAATATTCTGTGCCGCAGTCTTGAACTATGTTGTCTTGTCTAATGTTGCAAAGACTAACTTTGAGACACCTTTGATAAATCTAGTTCTAAGACGGGCCTATAATGTACAGTAAAGACCAAAAGTTTGGTCACACCTTCTCATTCAAAGAGTTTTCTGTGTTTTGATTACTATAAAAATTGTAGATTCTGCCGTAGCACCACATCACTTTCCTTCTTGGTCAATTAACCATTACACAGCCTGGAGGTTTGGGGTCATTGTCCTGTTGAAAAATAAATACAACTAAACATAAACCGGATGGAATAGCTGCCGCTGCAAGATGCTGGGGTAACCATGCTGGTTCAATATACCTTCAATTTTGAATATATCCCCAACAGTGTCACCAGCATTCTACCAGTCTATTCAGTAGACTATTCAGTAGGACAATCAGCTGTGTATCCACCTGACTCCTGCACAACACAACTGATGGTCCCAACTACATTTATAAGGCAAGAAATCCCACTTATTACACCTGACAGGGCCCCTGTAATGTGAGAACCTTTTCAGGTGACTACCTCTTGAAGCTCATCAAGAGAAGCCAAGAGTGTGCAAAGCAGTAATCACAGCAAAAGGAACCTAGAATATAAGACATATTTCAGCTGTTTCACACTTTTTAAATATATAATTCCACATGTGTTAATTCATAATTTTGATGCCTTCAGTGTGAACCTCGAATTTTTATAAAAATACAGAACTTTTTGAATGAGACGGTTTGTCCAAATTTTTGGTCGGTACTGTATATAAGATATCATTCATACTCAATATAGGAATATCCCCAAATCAGGTCAACTCAGGTTACGTACAAGATAGGGTCCGGAGGTTTGTTCTTAAGTTGAATTTGTATGTAAGTCGAAACTGTATATTTTATAATTGTAGATCCAGACAAAAAACATTTTTTCCCCAATGACAATTGGAGTTTAAACATTTTTTGCTGTAATGGGACCAAGGATTATCAATAAAGCTTCATTACAGACACCTTACAGCTCATCATTGTAATCTGGGACTATAGTAAAGCATTCAGAAAGATTCACCAGAGGTCAGAGGGGTCTGTCTGTAACTATGGGTTGTCTGTAAGTCGGGTGTCCTTAAGCAGGGGACTGCCTGTAGTCTATTACAGAATGATACATCAAGACGCTCCAGCCTCTGGTGGGTCCTGTGCAGCGAGTATCTTATATGAATATTTGTGGGCTGCAGTGAGTGCGCAGGAGACGCCCCAGGTCAGGCATATAGGGGAAGATAATCACAAGTGTTTGCTATAAGCTGGCATTTGTGATTATTTCCAGGCTTGTACACCACTGACGTGACACTGAAGCCCTGATAAATATCCCCCATTGAGAAGTACAACTAAGGATAATTTGCCATTCAGCAAATTGGGGAATTAAGAAACAGCTGAATAAATACAATCTATTAGCATCAATGCATTACACATGCAAAAATGAATGGTTATAGAGTCTGCTGTATCGCTGTTCATATAAATGTCACCGTACCCTGGATAACACACAAAATTAGCATTTACTATAGCAACGCCAGCTGAACACCTAAGATCACACCAAGTCAGCAAATAGTTCAGCACTGCAGGTACGGCACTAGTAAGGATAAGGCTCTATGATGGTGAAAACCACTATAATTTGCGGTTATTTATATATCATATGCCAGCGAATGGTATTTCCCTGCCCTGATGTTTCCCTGCCCTGATAGTTGGCAATTAGCATAGAATTGTGCTTTATCCTACTCCCATTCAGCCCACTCTGCCGCCGACCCGACCCCCTTCTCACCCGTCCCTGCCCAATTGGGCTTGGAGGTGGCATAAAGGGGGAAATATTATTTCAGAACTGGTGTACAAGCCCTAATAAATATCCCACATGGGGGGAATATATAAATAACTACATTTATCATGCGGCTTCTGATACGCCCCTACCCCGGTACATTGTGTGCCTCATACATGACCAAGAAGCACAAGCAGTGCAATATGGCTGTTGCCTCTGAAGAGGTGACCCGGCACAAACTGCTTCTTTCTCAGCTGTTTGTTTGTGGTTATAACCCTTGAAAAAGATTTGGTGAGTTCTGCTCTATTATATTCTACTGTTTATTTTGGATTTATATTTTGGTGTGGGATTCCTCCAACAGAGAACTCTGTTTGTTATACTTAATTTCTTATGAAGAGTTAACCAAAGAGGTTTATTCTGGTATTTTCTCATTTCCTTTCTGTTTTTGTTTTTGAAGATTCATTTATGAGTTAGATGAAAAAACATTTTTGATGTTATGGGGAATAGTGCCACACTACTTTTCAAACTATATAGACTACAAACTATTCACACAAAGGATAACTTATTACAGTATATACTCTAGTATATGCCAACCTGAATATATGCTTAGGCACCTAATATTACCACAAAAAAACTGGGAAAACCTATTGACTCGAATATATAAACCTAGGGTGGGAAATTAATTGGTCACAGCGGCCCCCTTGCATATAGCCAGCCCCTGCCCCCCTTAGTATATAGCAAGCCAGCCCCTGCCCCAGTATATAGCAGCCATTGCCCCAGTATATAGATAGCCCCTTCCCCCAGTATATAGCCAGCCAGCCCCCTGTCCCCAGTATATAGTTAGCCAGCCCGATGCCTACCATTACATAGCTTGCCAGCTCCCTGCCCCATTATATAGCTAGCCTCCTGCCCTAGTATATAGCCTGCATGCTCCCTGCCCCCAGTATATAGCCAGCTAGTCCCAGTATATAGCCTGCCAGCCCACTGCCTCCAGTATATAGCCTGCCAGCCCACTGCCTCCAGTATATAGCCTGCCAGCCCCCTTCCCCCAGTATATAGCCTGCCAGATCCCAGTATATAGCCTGCCAGCCCATGCCCCCAAGTATATAGTTAGCCAGACCCCCAATATATTCCCCCAGTGTATAGCCAGCCCCCTGTCCAGCACATGAAAAAATTAAGTCACCTTTCCGATGCCCCCCGCACTGTGGCACCTCCATAGATGTGGACGGAAAAGAAAAATTAATGAGAGATTTCAACGCAAGATTGTGCGGATGGTAGATAAAGAACCTCGACTAACATCTAAACAAGTTCAAGCTGCCCTGCAGTCAGAGGGTACAACAGTGTCAACCCGTACTATCCGTCGGCGTCTGAATGAAAAGAGACTGTATGGTGCTTGGTTCTTAATGCTTTATGTAAATTCTTTACAGCAAGGGAACACACATAATCAGCAAGTACATGATTTATTTAACGTTATACAGTTTTCCAATGTACAGTACTTTCCATACAAAATCCTTGTGCGCAAGATCTCTGCTTCTTGTCATTTAGTAGAACCCTTTGCTGTTTACCTGACATATACTGTATCTCACATATAAAGAACTCTGGGTCTGTATGACATCACTGTGCCAGGACAGATAAATGGATAAATCTGGGAATTGACACTGAATGTATGCTGGAAGCATTCAGAACCTAACCTACTTTTCAATGGCTGAAATGTTTGTAATAAGCTTTAATAGAGAAAAGTACTTTTCACTCCAAAATGTTTTCTGTCGGTGGAAGTGCTCACTGAGATGTCAGATTATATAGAAGTCTATGCAGATGGGAGGGGGGGGGGCAGTGAGTCTCTAGCTGCACCCCTTCCCCCAGGACTCGCCAAACACTGCTGGTAGAGAGCAAGGTAATGTAAAATAAACTTTTACAAAGTAGTGGCAGTATTCAGAATGCTGAAAAGAGGCATTTTTAAAATAAGCATAGCATAGGTTATTGGATCCTTTCACCAGCTAAAAATGACATTCCTGGTGCCAGCACTGATCGTGGGGTTTAACAGTGGGGAGGGTCTGGGGGCCTTGCCGGAAATCCAGGCAATGTCCTATATACTTCCTATATACTTGGTTTAGATTCTGTATTATGAACAGTGGGGTTCAGTGGGGGATTCACAGATTTACCCTTGGACCCTGTTCTTCATGCATACATTGGAGTACTGATTTCTGCAAACTTTGTTAAAAGGTGAAGTACCCTTTAACTTAAACTTGCTTTAAAAGTACTCCTCTTTAAGAAGCCACAACAACTAAAAACATACAGTATGTCTGGAAACAAATTGAAACCCTGTTGTTAAAAATACACTCACCGGCCACTTTATTAGGTACACCTGTCCAACTGCTGGTCAACACTTAATTTCTAATCAGCCAATCACATGGCGGCAACTCAGTGCATTAGGCATGTAGACATGGTCAACACAATCTCCTGCAGTTCAAACCGAGCATCAGTATGGGGAAGAAAGGTGATTTGAGTGCCTTTGAACGTGGCATGGTTGTTGGTGCCAGAAGGGCTGGTCTGAGTATTTCAGAAACTGCTGATCTACTGGGATTTTCACGCACAACCATCTCTAGGGTTTACAGAGAATCCTCCGAAAAAGAAAAAACATCCAGTGAGCGGCAGTTCTGTGGGCGGAAATACCTTGTTGATGCCAGAGGTCAGAGGAGAATGGGCAGACTGGTTTGAGCTGATAGAAAGGCAACAGTGACTCAAATCGCCACCTGTTACAACCAAGGTAGGCAGAAGAGCATCTCTGAACGCACAGTACGTCAAACTTTGAGGCAGATGGGCTACAGCAGCAGAAGACCACAGCGGGTGCCACTCCTTTCAGCTAAGAACAGGAAATTGAGGCTACAATTTGCACAAGCTCATCGAAATTGGACAGTAGAAGATTGGAAAAACATTGCCTGGTCTGATGAGTCTCGATTTCTGCTGCGACATTCGGATGGTAGGGTCAGAATTTGGCGTCAACAACATGAAAGCATGGATCCATCCTGCCTTGTATCAACGGTTCAGGCTGGTGGTGGGGGTGTCATGGTGTGGGGAATATTTTCTTGGCACTCTTTGGGCCCCTTGGTACCAATTGAGCATCGTTGCAATGCCACAGCCTACCTGAGTATTGTTGCTGACCATGTCCATCCCTTTATGACCACAATGTACCCAAAATCTGATGGCTACTTTCAGCAGGATAATGCGCCATGTCATAAAGCTGGAATCATCTCAGACTGGTTTCTTGAACATGACAATTAGGTCACTGTACTCAAATGGCCTCCACAGTCACCAGATCTCAATCCAATAGAGCATCTTTGGGATGTGGTGGAACGGGAGATTCGCATCATGGATGTGCAGCCGACAAATCTGCGGCAACTGTGTGATGCCATCATGTCAATATGGACCAAAATCTCTGAGGAATGCTTCCAGCACCTTGTTGTATCTATGCCACGAAGAATTGAGGCAGTTCTGAAGGTAAAAGGGGGTCCAACCCGTTACTAGCATGGTGTACCTAATAAAGTGGCCGATGAGTGTATATATTTGTTTGTAGCCTTTTATTATTGTAAAGCGCTACGGAATGTGATGGTGCTATATAATATTATTATTACTATTATTGGAAATTATCTTCTTCACTCATTCTTTATATGACCATCAATGTCTACTTCTCAATTAAAATGTTTTTTTTTTTTTTTACAAAGGTCTTTAGGTTTTATTAATGGTAGAAAGGTCACAAACCTGTTAGAATCAATTCTCTCCCGGGGGTATATGAATTGACATTATATAATGCGGATCTGAAGAGGCAATGTATAGTTGTGGTGCACTATGCAGCATTCCTCCGCCATCACACCATGAATTACTCCCTTTCACCGCAGGATGAGTCAGACGTTAGTCATGATAATGTTGTTACTCTGCCTGATATGACTGGACTTTAATATGAGACTACTGACGCAGGCAATGTGCTGCTTGCTGGTCCTGCATGCATCTTAACTCATTCCTTGCCCCTAGCTGAATTCAGCAATGGAAAATATATGATATATGTGTATTCCTTAAATACATGGCAGATCTCCCACCTCTACACACCAGACCCTGAAGTATTACTTTTAAAAATAATAATAAGGTTTATCCTTTTTTTATCTATAGGACTATTTTAATGTCAATAAAGAGGGCTCAGAAGAATACTGATAATTGATGCAGGACCACAATTGTATCTTATTGTACATTGCTGGTAATCATTTCCTTCCAATGTAATATAGATTCGATTATCCAGTCAAGAATCCAATGACAAATCTGCATTCTTGACCAAAATAACATTATCAAGTAAGGGCTTACCATTAGCCTTCAACTAGATCACAGGTATCAAACACAAGACTCTGGCAGAAGGCCCCTACGCTTAAGATCCACTGCGCTAAGTCATTGGGGCATATTTATCATACGCCAGCGTATGATAGCCCTGCCGCTGCGCGTTTATCCTACGCCAGGCAGGGCCTGGCAGCGAGTGTGCAGGCGCGGGCATAGTAACGCCCCGCGCCGGCCCACTCCCGGCCGCCCGCGCCCCCCCTTCACGTCCCTTCACGCCCCACTGGCATGAAGGTGGCGGATCAGGGCAAATAATTGAAAAAAGCTAGGGAATAACAAGACTTTCAGACCACATTGATGACTTTCCCCATTTCTGATTTCAACGTTCCATTGCATCTCTGTAATCTCTAAAAAAGTATTGTCTCTGACCTTTTAAGCAACATTTCCCAGACAAATGACTATGGGAGGACCCCTTCTGTCTTGTCTTTCTTAAAGGGATAACCACCTTAAATATCCTAACCTAGCACTATATTTTGGGCACAATATGGCAATTGTTTTGGCATACATCTTTTAGCAGGTTGCCATTCCTGCAGTAAAAGTGCATTAGGAATGCCCACAAATATTCTGGGAAACAGTGACAAAGAACCACTTTGACTGTAGCTTGGAACAGTGCACACATTCAGGATTCATGTATAAGTTCTGACCATAAAAAATGAGCCATAAGTTATAACTTATCTTCAATTTTACCTGTGCACTATTTTTATCATACATTTGTTATGGATCTGACTTTATTCTTTTTTCCACTGAAGTTATCCAAGAATGGGGCACATTTACTTACCCGGTCCAGATGTGATCCAGCAGTGCGTTCTCCGACGAGGATTCGGGTCTGCCGGGATTCACTAAGGTCTGTGCGCCCGATATCCAGCAGGTGTCGCTGCTGCGCCGAGGTCTGCCGGAGTTCACCTTCTTCGTCCCGGTACATGTAAGTGCTGATCTTGCGACACAAAGAATTTTTTAAATTCAGCGGTTTTTCCGAATCCTTCGGATTGTCCATCGGCCACGCCCCTCCCTTTCTGCCGCATGAAAGCCAGCGCCGATGCGCCAAAATCTGATCGGGTGCGCCAAAATCCCAGGCAAATCGGAAATCGTCGGGAAACGACGAAAGTGCGTGATTCGGACCCTTAGTAAATGAGCCCCAATGAGTCAACTTTGTATGACCTCAGAAAGATACCACACCTCCAGTGACCTTGGAGATGCACCGTTGTGTCCATTCCCTGATGCACCATGAAAGTAGAAGTAAAACACCTACTCCTCTACAGAGGAAAAAGTCCAATGGATGGTCCTACAATTATGGCTGTATGTGTATTTATAGAAGGAAAGATTGGCAATCACTGATTGCACATCCCACTAGACTCTGAGCAGCAATTTCGATATTAAAGTATACATTCAATTATGATATATATATATATATATATATATATATATATATATATATGTATATATTTCCGTCTGCTGAGCTCCTCATGATCTATAATATGATACTAGAAGGATGGATTCCCTTTAACTCGTCACCACACTGGTGTATTGGGACCCAGCAGCGCAGTCTCCACTGTGAACCATATTTAGATAATAAATTAGCATATAAATCAGTAATTTATACTCCATAACATTACGGAAGATGTGAGACAGCAGGTGCTTGCATTTATTAACTTTACTTCTATAAAAATCAGATGTCCCACGCCTGAAGGTGCAAGAAATTTCATTGGAGTCATCCAGACTGACTAATTTCAGGTAATTGCCATGAAATAAAATTAATCACTATAGCAACTCCGATGTGATGACAGTGATATGACAAAGTCTACAGTAAAACTGGGTTTACACATTAAGGTATCTTCCCCAAGCAGGACAATAGTCTGGTAGGTGAATTTATGCAGAGTAATATTTTTGCTTTTTAAAAGCAAAATTCCTGAAATATAAAGGGTTCCTTCACTTTGATTATCATTGACACTATAACAAGACCATTCCAAAGGGTGGCGCTGCTCACTTTTGTCGGACTGTTTGCCTTATTTTTGGGGAATGCACGGCTTCGACAGGTATTTAACAGCGTGTCTGCGCTGGCTTCCACGCGACACATACGAGGGGGTGGGCCGTTAGACGATCCGACTGATTCGGACTGAGCACGGGAAGCGGCACATTCATGATATCGGGCGCACCATCTGAGTGAATCTCCGCCCAGTGCATTATCGTCGGACAATGCACTTTCGGTGAACTCCAGCAACGGGTAAGTAAATGTGCCCCATTATGCCAAAGTAAAGATGCACAGGATACTAACAGAGCACTAGCTGCATGTTTATACCTCTTCTTCTCAGCCTCTTCTTTATTTCAGGTTATTCTAATATACCATGAAGGTCTATTTTCGTTTCAATCTAATAATTAATTATAAACTGAAGCAGCCAAAAATTTCCAAAAATAAAGCTGAGAAAAAAAAAAGACATCATAAGGCTGAAATGTATTTCTTGCAGTATTATATTTAGACTCAGCATATATTTCCTATTGCCACAGCAGCCAGATGTTACATATTGTAAGAAATATGAATCTCTTTCTCCTAATAATAATAGTCAGTTTCCATAGCAATATATAATTAAATTAAAATCCAGCCTAGGTTGCTACCATTTGTACTTGTTTGGTCAGGACTGCTGGATGACTGATGAGGGGATCCTTTGAAATTCGGGTTCAGCCGAGTTCTGCCAAACCTGAATTTAAAAAAGCTGTCTGGGTATCCAAACTCGCATCCCAACCAGTAACACTACCTACGATCAGTGGCATTTTGGAGAGAATTTTAACAATACTTCCCAAAATGGCAGCACCTTGCGCTGCTGTTAGGCGGCATTTACACGAACATTGGCCTACATCAGGCATATGTCTGGCGTGCTGGAGACGAGGAGGGGTGACCCTCTCCCCTATCCATACAGCCGCACAGGGTACGGACGTGCACACGGGAAAACATAGGACATATCCTATCTTTTTTTACCTGTGCACGGAGCAGTACGCTCCAAGTGGCCATTGCTGTCTATGGGGGATGTATGTACGGTCGCAAGCTTGTAGTCGTACATATAACAGCAGGGGGCATTGAGCCAAAGCCGCCTCCAAACTTCTAATGAAGTTTGGATTCACTGTTTTTATAATTTTTCAACCTGACAAAGGCGCTTGTTCAGTGCCTAAACGTGTTGTTGTTTTTATATAATTTAGTCTACAAATAAAAATGTGGAAACTATGAAGGTGCGCTACTTTGGTGGATTACCTCTGCTTGCACAATCTTAAATACTATTTAACAACGGGTTTAACATATGGACGTTTATTCATGACAATCCATGACGCTGAGAAGGTGAGCATTATGCCTTATTTATACTACATTGGAACTTATACACTTCACTTGAGTCTCTTGCGCTCTGTGTTTTCTCTTGTCCTGATATAGAAACTGGTCCATTCTATTTTTAATGAAGTTCGGGGTCGGGTTTGGGGGACCTGAACCTGCAAAGTTTGGCTCAACACTAAATAGGCATTCTTCAGTTGTTCCAGTAAAAAGAGAGAAGAGGTGGACACGGCACCTGGCATTAGGTTGCATTTTACCAAAATAATGGGCAATGCAAAGTTAAAATTTCCAAATGAGGGTGGCAGAAGTGTAACTGCGTGAAAACTTGGCTACTTTTTCAAGAGCTGCAAATTATGTGTCAAGACACCAATCTTGGTTCTTCTGAATTATTGAAGAGCCCACAGAGAGCAATGATTGTTGGGAGGTTGTTCAGAAAGCAGAATTTTGTTTAGTGGTGTAATTCAAGATGTTAATATTTAAAAGGGATAAATGTTATATATCCCACTTATAGCCGCCCCTTTAACCCATGATGTACTAATGTGAGGGTGTTTAAGTAAAGTGACGTAGTATTACAGTAATGCACATTAGTGTGAGTGCATGTGGGCCACTAACAGGCTTTGTGAAGTTGTTTCCGGCATGACTGACATGGACGGGGTGAGAGTTGGTGTCAGGTAAAAGAGACCGGCCAGCTCATAGTGCGGTGCGACAGAGTGTGGGGCATGCACATGCTTCATAGAAGGCTTTGGGGCCGTGAGTTAGCCGCAGTTTGTGTGCCTAGCTCACAGCCTCCGCACACGGCCATGTGCATAAGGCCTGACATTGGTTCAGGAAATTAGTCAGAACCATCAGTAACAGTTGGCAGCTGTAAGATTTTTATCCCTTTAAAGACTACGCTCAATCATGACCAAGCCACCAAAGGTCTATCTATTTTTATTTGGCATGAAGAACACTGGACCATTTCTCAGAAGTTATTTTACTGGCCACATTTGATTGCGTACTGACCTACCTTGGACGTAGGTCATAGCTCACCACAGTGCTTAGCTACATGTAGTACTAATGTTACTCAGAGCCCATGTAGTATTACTCTTATTAAGAGCATATTTGATGTAATAGCCTGTTTTTGAGAATGTAATTATTACTTGTAACTTTTGCATTCTGTGTTTTGAAAACTTAAAAATGTATTAAATACAGATGAAAAATGTTTTATAGCTGTAATTATATTGACCTACACAGTGAAGCTAGAAATAAAGAAATATGGCAAAATTTTAAAATACAAAATACCCAACTAGTTTGTGTTTTTAAATGGGTAGGCCACTCTTTTTCATAAGTTGCCCATGTGCCTTTACTTCCTTGTAGATAATCCTTGAATATTCATCAGCAATCCTGATTGTACTTACTTATGTACTGTGTGCAGACTCTCTCATGCTTCTTTCTTTACATCTCATGGCTCTGCTGAATAGGTGGAGCTGTAGCAGCATAATACCCTGTTTCCCCTAAAATAGGACATCCCCTGAAAATAAGACCTAGTACAATTTTGTTCAATCTGAGAAATATAAGGCCTCTCGTGAAAATAAGACCTAGTGGCCGCCATTGCAGCGGACCCCCATGTCATACATTAGTATTAGTAGATTTTTTAGATACTGCAATAGGTTGTGACATGCGGGAAGAATTACAGAATAAAATCACTGACTGTTGCAGGACAAATACGCTACAAGCAGCTACATGGACATGAAGTGCTAATTTAAGGAAAGTTCTATTGCTAAACATGAGAGATTGGGGCCAAAAATTCCAATAGTTCAGAGTTTGGAGAGTAATAAGGATGTTTTAGAAGTTTATTTTTTTTTGCTCACCAATAAATGTAAATTCTTGTACATGGAAAAATAAGACATCCCCTGAAAATAAGACCTAGTGCCTCTTAAGGAGCAAAAATTAATATAAGACACTGTCTTATTTTCGGGGAAACAGGGTATGACTGTTCCCTATTACTGTGTCTGCCAGTGTGGGTGGACTGTGAGAAGAGAAGTGGACCGTCACATGGACATCCTGAAGCAGAGACAGAGATGGCAGCTGTGTGTGTATGCAGAGGGTAGCATTCTGAGAACAGGAAGAGGCTGCAGCTTTTGTAGGAGGGTACGACATATGTACATATACATGCAAAGACATGTCTAATGGAAGAGATTTATTGGAAATTGTTTCCTTTTCAGAAGATGATCAGTGAGGGCCCCACTACTGGGACCCCCACCGATCGTGAGAACAGGACCCCCAGCAATTCCTCGATGAGAATGTGTCTTGCCAAGTCAGTCAAATCTATGGGTATATCGGAAATTGCTAAGCATCTCTGTCACTCCTATTCAGTGTTTAAGTGGCGAAGGTGGTGCTTGTATAAGTAGAGTACGGTGGGTCCTTGTATGCCATGTTTTCATGCTCCTCACTAGTAGTTCTCTAATTGTCACATCCGTCACCTTAAAGATGTATCTCTAATGGCCAACATATTATGGGTAGGTAAAATACCATACAGAACATTGTGAACGATATAAGTGTTTCTGAAGACGATAATGGCAAAAATAAATGCTTCAAATATACAGAATGCTTTATTTTTGTTTGTTTTTTTAGTTACAGTACCACACGATACACAACAGACAGTAACAAAATAATTCAGTGAATAAAAATAAATCCTTTGAAAGAGAACTTAAAGTATAGTGTCAGGAGTTTTGGTAGTGACAGTAATAGTGTTTTTCTATGGAATACAATGTGTCGTATCCTGATAATCTCTTGAAGCAGATGCATTACGGTGACGGTGCAGCTAAGGTTGCGGACACTCCACAAACACTTGAGTACGACAGAGCAGCCCTAGGAACTGGTGAAGAAGGCGGTCAATGGTAGAGCAAGATGGATGATAGGTAAGAGCCCAGATGATGGAAATCCATGTGAAACAGTTCATAAGAGCAGCAGGAATTAATCTAATGCCACACAATACAAGAACACAATCCTGAACACAAGATCGGGCCCTACAGTGGTTGCCATTGACCGGTGTGGTATACTCCTTTTTTTTATCACATAATTTTTTTTTAATCCCTCTTTAAACTGTGTATATCACATGGCTCAATAAAAGCCAAAAATAAGCCTCATCCATCATCTGTAATTACAGGAAAATGGGATATAAAATGTTATTAGTGTCCAATTTCTTAGTCGGAATAAGTCTGAGTAGGTCAGATGCGGAGAAGTGCTCCATCTAGCATCATTTTTCTATAATATAAAAATAAATACTGTATAGCAAGATCTGATCTGTCTATGTAGAAGATGAATCTTCCAGCTCTGATCTAGTCTATCACAAAACGACAATAGATGTGGCTGTTCTCTTGTCTACCCTCGACCTACGTTAGTAAACATATGGAAATTTGGTTGAGTTCCTAAATTGATATTTATTTTGCCAAAAATATGAGAAAACAGCCACAGCAGAGAAAATAAAAGTGTCATTTCTTCCTCCACTGGTATCCATTTTGTGAAAGTTTGCTTTCATTAGAGGCGGTTGGGGAAAAAATATTTTTTATTATTCCAAAAATAGTTTCACGCTTGTTCATAGATTTGTCTTTAGTATTGTAGCTCAGTCCCTTTAACTGAGCTGCAGTATCAGAACCAGCCTGAGCTGAGAATAAGGCGGAGTTCACATCACTGTTGCTGCTATGTTCCCCTTCTACAGCAACTGACACATTGCAGAATTTAACCTTCTGATTTGATACAACTTTCCTTTAGATAATTGTTTCCATACACTACTATAGTCAATATAAATCTGATACAGATGGAAGATCTTTTGTATGTATCAATAATTTACAAATTTTCAGCTGTCCCCATATACAGTACTAGTGATGTGAACTCAACTCAGGGGCGTAACTACAGCAGTAGCAGCCATAGCAGCTGCTATGCGGCCCGCATTAGCAGGGGGCCCTGTCATCGGATGACACACTAAAGAATGGAGGATGTGCATATTTTCTGAGGGGTTGGGGGCCCCATTTAGAAGTCTGGTATAGGGCCCTGCCTCTCCTAGTTACGCCCCTGACTCAACCCCTTTAAGAAAAGCAATTCTTTAAGAAGCTCTTGAGTATATCCATGACTGATTCAGTGGTACTGAGATACTTAGGTAGAACAGAATCTGCTTACTTTTGCTACCACACATCTTTTATGTAGAATACTGCAGTGCTTAACATATAAACATGCAGAACCTCTCGAATAACAGAATAGGTATAAGTCTACAAATATATAATGTTCATTTAAACTGATATGTCATCTAAATCAAGTACAAAGAAAAAAAACTCATTGGTAAGAAACATCTGATTTCTAGAGGCTTTAATAAAATGTCCAGGACCTGTAGATTCTTAAGTGGTCCCTCTCGATTTCACTGCCAGAAGAAACGACTAAGTGTCCGATGGATACAAAACAGTCATACTATCATAATGAAAATGAAGCAATAATGTATGTTTATCCTGACACTGGGTCATCAGAAAACCATTCCTATACCTGGAAGAGAAGACTTAACCCAGTCCACGTAAACCACGAAACCAGAAAAGAAAAAAAGAAAGAAGGGAATGATGCTGTTGGGAAACACAAACAAATTACATATTCTCCATAGATCTTTTAACACTGTGATCTCTGCCTTTTTCTGCTTTCTCTTGGTTCATGTACTCCAAGACCTTCATAAGCATGTCCTCATCTATATACTGCTTGTTTTGTGTGTCATCAGTTTCCCTCGGTAGGGATAGCCGTCGGTTACCATTGGCTGCAGTCTCTAAATCCTGGTAACCACGCATATTCAGATATCCCCTTAAAGCCTTTTCATACTGCTTTTCCAGATCCTGAATGTCACCTGGTGAGTAAAGGGTAGGCATTTTTTTATTTTGATTGTTGCCCAGAAGCTCTGGATATTTGGCGAGCATCTTAACTACATAGTCTGCCAAATCTTCTTCCTTGTCTGACCGAGGCTCATATTCTATTTGCCTTTTATCTAAGTCACTTTGCCAGTTGACTTTGTGTCCCTTAGGTTTACTATACATGGAGTAGGGCCTTGGCAAACCATTGTTTTGGTTAAATCGGTTATGGAATGGATATTTTTGATTTGGCAATTTATCAGCTCCCATGAGGTTCATCATGTCTTCGACTGTGAGATCTTCAGGACCGTTAGGCACCATAGAGGTTACAGGCTGCTTTATAAATCCTTGCTTGCTTTTATATATATCTGTTTTATCAGTCATAGTTTCAGAAACCTCATCCAGATCTTCTGGTACTTCAACCTCTTTTTCAGATTCCAACCTCCCTGGAAACCTCCTGCTATCGTCATCTTGCAGCATGTCAATAAGATCCTCTGGAGGGATTTGTAAGTTTCTAGATAGATCTATCAGTTGATAAATAGCTTCAGGGTCAAGATTTTTTCCTGAGAATTTTAGCGACCGCTTTTCTGGATTCTGTTTACCCTTATCCAGTCTGTTCAACCACATCTTGAAATATGAGTTCATCAGTTTGGACAGGTTTTCAGATTCTTGCTCTTTATTTTCATTCTCAGGCTCCTCATCCTGCAAACCCATCAATCCAGAACGTTTCATCTCATCTTCCATATCATCGGTCTTCTCTACCTCCTCCTTACTTTCCTTTAATTCTTCTTGTGTTTGGCTTTCCACTTTCTCTTCAATGGGGTTCCATTCCTCACCTCCTGCTACATCTTCATAAGCAATGTTGTTGGCTTTATACATGTCATCCTCATCATCCTTGTAAAGTTTTTGGTCATCTTCTAATCTATCTCTTTTGTGGTTGGCCTGGCCTTTGAGTTTCCCCAGTTCCTGGAAGACAGACTGTAATGTGGCTAGATTTTGTGGGGTATACTGACCTTCGACGATTTCATTGGTCCTTTTCAGTGGGTTGTCTCGAGAGTAGTCATCATACAATCTTGGAGAAAATTTGCTAGTTTTTGGTCTTCTCTCAGACCACTTGTTTGAATCATAGTCTTCAATCAGCTCTGGTGGCAAATTTTTGTCCATTAAGTTGCTGTATGTTTTGCCTTTGTCTTGTGGTGTCACCTTTGCCTCTTTTTCTGCTTGCATCAAAGCTTCCAACATTGCTTTCATCCACTCAGACTCATCATCGTTGAGGAGAGGTTTGGCACTGTCTGGTGAAAGGGGTTGCACTTCTTTTTGCTCAGTGAGAAATGGTGCCCCTTGGTAGGAGGTATAGTCAGGGAGGCTTTCAGCTCGGCTTCCTTGCTTCCTGAGGTTCTCAATGTACTCCAGTGCCTTCAACATATCTGGGCTTGGCAGCCTTTGTAAACTCTTCATTCTGTACTCTTGCTCTTGTTGTGGCACTTGGTAGTACTGAAACGATGCAGCATCAGCAAAGGACATTAGGATGATTAAAAAGCACAGGGATAAGCATCTTGCAAGATAGTAGTTCCTTGGAGATGCCATCTCTATCAATATTTCCTACAAAAGAGACTGAGATGAATACGCAGCAAGGAATAAATTTCATTACATATATCAAAGAACATCATCTACATCCTCGCCCCAACTCCATCATGTCATTAGGTGCACTTTAATACCATTAGAATTGCAAACCATAAATGACAAATAGACCAATACATCTTGTTGATTTACAGTGCTGTACTACACAGGGCTTCTCAACATCTAGACATCTAATGAATTCTTGTCAGTGACTGATCCCTGACTGTGAAATCCCAATCTACTTATAGAAACACGGATAATGTCTTTGTATTTATAGACTGCAAGTCACTCAAAATAACTTTTGCTTTGGCTTTAGGTCGACGTGTAAAGGGGCACAAATAGATGTAATGCGGAGACAAGTGCAGTCTTGGCTTCTTTCCACTTTTCAGTCGTGATTTACTAATATAAGCTATTGCCAACCACAAACCATATCACTAGCCCTCTCAACAACAAGAGACATAATGGGTTACTCCACCTTCCCCCATTGTTATCTAAACTGGGTGTAGGTCTAATTATATCAGACCAAGAAGAAGCAATTAACTCTTTAAGTCTTATGTACCCCATGGGTATGGAGATTTTCAAATACTATTTATATTGTGATTCTTTAATTTTATTCCCTTTTTAAAATTAATATATATTTATATATAATTTTTTTACCGTTTTATTTTATTCTCTTTTTAACACATTTTCCCAAATCTATCAAATTCTTCAATATTTCCTAATTAGACAAAACAAAATATACAATATAAGAATTGGATGGTATTGGTCTTGACTAATAAATGTGAAGAAGACTAATGTGTCAGATGCTAAGGACTCATGAAAATCAATGAGCGCATATATATATATATATATATATATATATATATATATATATATATATATTCATTAATAATAATAATAATAATTCCTTCATTTATATAGCGCAAACATATTACGCAGCGGTACACATAGCTTGCCAAATCGTATAATAGCTAATAATATATGTACAACTACAAGGTACAATCCCAGTAACAGTATGTTGTGACTAATGGTGATTGATAATATGGCAGTAACACATGATACGCAATCTGTGACATAACCTCATATCCACATACGTTTCTCTAGGTCTCTGGTGTATTGCTCTGCGCTGCATCAACATACATAAGACATAAATGCAAAATCCTCCCAATAAAAAGCAGATTGCAAACAATTTACTCCTAATCTGTACTTAAAAGCAACAGATTTACAGTAAATCTCTGACCGCCCATTGGCTATGGCAATGTTTAACTCCTGCATTATCTGATGTCGATGAAATGGATGCATATGACTAAAGTAAGACATGTCACTGTCTAGTCTGCTATACCCGCACATTACCATTGTCTACATCCGCTGCTTGGTAACTTGTACAGCATAGCAACAGGCAATGTACCGAACAGCACCCACACCATAACTAAGTTATGGAGACGAGGAATGTGGGCATAGAGCAGGATATAGATGTGATTGCATGGATATGGATATGAGCGACTATAATAAAGTGTATATAGTGCCCCCAGCAGCTGCCTACCTGTGTGCTTCAGGCAGACGGCTGCTCTCCGATCATCGCTCCCTCTCAGGATGGAGATATTTGTTTCAGCACCAGAACAGCTCCCAGTGCTTAATAGGGCACATCACGTGATGCGCCTGACGTCACTGTGTGCACAGAGCACAGGGGAGTGAGAGCAAGCAGGCTTAACTCCTTCATTACCACCGCTTACCCAACATCAGTTATGACATAGCCAATAACATATGTATCTGTATTATTTACATGGAGTATTATGTATCTGCTTTATATTCATGTGTCACATCATTGCAGAATATATGTATCATAAAGCATTTTATTTTATCATCACAATTGTCTGATTAACCCCTGACGGTAGCCTCGTTGAGAGACTGCAAGCTGCCTTCCTGCGGTTGTAGGCACCAGTATTGAGCAATGGAGGCTGTGGAATGAGACTGTGAACCTGTGGAATATGGGCTGAATAAGGATGGAATTAACACACAGCTGTACAAAAAGCAATACTTTTTTATGAATAATTGCACATGGCTGCTATTTTAACAAACTATACGACAGATCCATTGAAGAGTAGCTTAGAAATACATAACACTGGATCTACCTTCAGTGTAATCAGAGCCCATACACCCATTAGTCAAAGGATACTTAAAGGAAACCTAGCATTTGATTTGATGCAGTATGAAGCAAACATACCATGAGACTGCTGTAGCTACACTGATGCAGGATTATATCTTGGTTAATCCCTGAGCTGAGTGGTTTTGCTGAAAAAACAATTATAACATTCAGGACCTTGGGAAAGCTGGGTCAGGTTGGCTGACACATTACACACGAGCCTGAAGTTACAAATGGAGGTTAGTCAAGCATGACTAATCAACCTGAGCTGGATGATTCATACACAGCAGCTGGGGGATGGTGCAGAAATTGATTATTCTGCCTCCTGGCACAAGACAGATTACATCATCCTCTCCTGCAGTCATGTGCTAGGAGAAGCGCTGAAGGAGCCATAGAAGCGACAGAGCTTCATTATCATAATATTATATCTGTTTTATCAGCAAAACCACTCAGCACAGGGATTAACCTAATGATCCTGCATCAGTGTAGCTACAGCATTCTCAAGGTATGTTTGCATCACAATGCATCAAATCAAATGGTAGGTTTCCTTTAAAAGACAATGCAAAGTGGCATATCCAAAATATAAGGTTACAAACAGACCACAGAAGCAACATATATGTATATACTGTATTTTCATGCTGAACCTAGGTGTTCCTAAAGCCTTCATAATGGTATGTCACAGTGTCATTAAGGGTGTATGAAGCGGACTCACAGGCTGAGCCCTCTCCATATAGATCGAGGGTTTGCTGCATATTGCAACAAACACCCAGCATAAACGCCTGCGATCGGTGCTGGCACTGATCACTGATGTTTACCTGTTTAGTGCCGGCAGTGGTATTTAGATCATGTCATTTGTAAAGCAATGTACTGTCTCCATAAAAAACCAAAGTCAAGACTTCAGGGCTTGTCATTTATGGAGATCTGATATGGTGTGTTGGTGGCGCATTGTAACAGGTCATCAGCAAAATAGCCATATACTGCAATACACCTGTAATTCAGTATATGGTAGGAACGATCAGACCCCCTAGGGTTAAAGAACTGTAAATACAGTAAAAAGAAGTATGATATAAAATTCCCAGTGGTGAACCACATAACACAAAATATCCCCCAAATGTCTGAATCGGCACTTTTTCGCCATTTTGCAACTCATCAAAATGTCATACAGATTCCAAAATGGTAGCAATGAAAACATCATCTTATCCAGCAAAAAATTACACCTTACACAAAAGCTTTTCATTTTTTTTTTTATAAATCTATTAAAAACCTTTAGAAATTTGGAATCTCTGTGATCATACCAAGCCAGAGAATAAAGAGGAGTTGGCTTTTGGAGTGGACACTGGAATCTATAAACACAAAGGGGATCATTTACTAAGGGCCTGCGGACCGCACTTTCGCTGGACATCCCAACGATTTCCGTTTTGCTCCACTGGGACAGGGATCTAAAAGGGGTTTTTGGTGTACGCGACCGGATTTTCCAGTTTTCATGCAACACAAATCGTTGTGCGGGCCGTTGGACGCTCCGGACAAACCGCAGGATTTAACTTCAAAATTGTGTCGAAAGCCAAACACTTACATACATCGGGAAGAAACAGGTGAACGGGGGAAGTGACACATGCAGGATATCGGGCGCATGATCTTCATGAATCGCGGCAGAGTTCATCCTCGTCGGACAGTCCGGATCAGGGATCGCGCAGGGACTGTGTAAGTAAATGTGCCCCAAAGCCCACAAGAAAATGGCGCAAAATGTTATTTTTGTCAGCTTCACTGCACTAGGAATCTTTTTCCCCAGCTTCCCAGGACATTGCATTTAATATGAAATGCCGTCTATATGAAGTACAATTTGTTAGACAGAAAACAAGCCTGATGCGGCTCTGGACACGGAATAATAGGCGGTAAGGGGTTTTTAATCAGTCACCATATAAAAAGTGTAATCATATATCATTATATCTTATTCTAGTAGGTTATCTCAGCATGCAACGACCACAAAGGTTTTCAGCAAATTGAGGTAAATGATGCAGTCATGAACTGTGTATTTATACCCCTGGGAGCTCCTATGGGGATAAATGCATGATTCAGTAAGACAATGTCAAACATATAGTACTATATGCGCAGTATATGTATTACTGTATCTACATGAAGGGGGACTTCACATCCAGCAGGTTCCTTTTTCTCTGACTATAATTTCCTGAAATTCCCATAATATATTTGCTGCCGACACAAACCTATTTAGACAAATTAAGTCTGCAACAAATGTACCGAATCTAAATATCCCTAAATAGTTGAGTAAATAAAAAGTTTTGGTCCATTATTTGGTTCTCTGTCCATATACTTTTTGCTTTCAGACTTCTATTTTAGAGATTTTTACATTTTACAAACTATTGTGTTGTAGCTATTATTATCAAGAAGTGAATAAGCTGGAAAAGTCTAACATGGTCCAATCATATACTAGAGAGAGACTTATTCTTCTGTTAACCAATACTTTTGGAAACTTTAGCCTCACTATAGGGTGGATATGTATTAACTTATAAAGGGGGGAATGTGAATATAGCTGTATGTGGTCTATGGATGAGCCCCCTGCTGGTGGTCACAGAGACCTTTACAAGTTTACTGAGGAGCAGCGTTCTACATAAAGAAATAAATCACTATAACATAAGGGCTCATATACTGTATATACTACAAAGCCTTGTGCCCAAAGCCACTATACTGCACATGGAGGCCATACAGCTACTTAGTACAGATCTGTACATTGTCATCAGACATACAAGTAGTTATCCTTATACAGGATTCACTATTAGTTTATGGAACACAGCACAATTGTATCTGTTATATCTATATTTCATTGATTTAAAAGAATAATTAGTGAACTTTAATATTTCTTCTGATGATACAAGAAAATATTCCCATAGATCCTCACTTCTTCAAATGTAAATGTTGATACTTTTAAATTCTAGCTTGACATTATCAGTAACATGATAAAATGTGGAATCAATTCTAATGCACATAAATTATACATATGTCATCTATATGTAGATAAAAACATTTTATTATCTGATCTAATAACCTTTAAGGGGTCTTCTGATTCATAGACAAAAAACACCAATTATCACAACTGTGTTAACAAATTAAAAACAATATTTACCAGTATTCTCCCCTTGCTGCTTTAGCTACCCCTTAGTTCTCCCCACTGGTGTATAGACCCCCAAGTTATTAGCCCCCGCAGTTATGTGTCTTATATGCTGAGGCTAATGAGTGGCTTTGTGGTTAGAATATTCTATGTGCATGTTACTAGTCGAGAAGAGTTCATCATAGCTACAGGACCAAATCCATAAGTATCACTTCAGCTTTTTTGAAAAATTAGAAAACCCTTAAAAAAGGTGTAGAGAGGTGTAAAGTTTAGTTGGTGAAAAGTCTCTGCAAACTAAAAGATGAGTAGTTTCCTTTGCATTTTCCAAATTGCCTTTTTTCAAAAACACTTTCACAGTTTACAACTTTGCGTGTAAAGATCTAATAGACAGGATAAATAATAGACCTACTGAACAGAGGTGCCAATGACTGCTGAAACCATGATAAATCCATATAATACATTGGTTTACTTTTTTACAATTCAATATTTTTGAATTATTTACTTTCACGTTTCTGATCCGGTTCACCCCTTCCACTGTTCTTTCGGCTTCTACCTATTATATTGCACTTGCCTGAACCATGTATAATGCTGCTGATGGTCCTCTAGTTGGAGGGATACAAGCTGCTGAGAGTTGGCATGTAGGAAGGGGTCTGTTACAGTATTGACATAGGATGTTATTTGTGCAGGATGTGGGTTGGCAAATAGTAGTAACCCTGGCTGCCGAAGATAAGGACAGGGGAGAAAAACCTATCTTCACTTCCCTGCTCAACAAACATTGGACCTCAGGCAAGATAAAGGCATTACACACAAGCAATGAATAAGAAGCATTATTATATAGGTGTTTGAGCCCATCTGACTCTCCCTTTGCTTCCATGTGTTTTATCTTTCTGTATTCAGATCTTACATGAGGTGTAAGGCCCCATAGAAACTATCCCATTCATCCTGTAATTCATATTCCCCATTGCCGCCTCATGGGTTGTATCTTTTTCATGTAGGTCCTTATTAAATAATCCATACAAGAAACATCCTAAGATCATCAATGAGTCGGATACAAGGTAGTAGTGTAGTAAAGCAGGTGAATAATAACATCCTTTATAAAGCATGGGCATTATTGTGAAACAAAGGGCACCATGACAGGAACTGGGTTTGTATATCCCAGTAGAGTCCTTTCATATGTATGAAATGGTAGGTAAGGGGTTGAGGTGCTGAGGGGCACCTTATTCCCCTGGCCATTGCTGGATGTACTCATTGTTTTCCCACGATGGCAGCCATTTATGCACAATCCTTATTTCACTAAGGGATAAGAGTTTATCCTCTCCCCATGGCACCTTTCAGCCAATTTTTAGCACAATATCTGCCATCGGAGGACAGTTCTTGGAAGATTCAGTAGACCACATACAACCATAGCCATATGTCCCATATGAAGACATACCCCTATAGTGGTCAGTGAGTGGCGCCATGTGTATTGTGCAATAAGAACAATTATCACTAAATCTGTAAAGAATTATAAGGTTTTTTTTAAAAGTACAAAAAAATTGTCCCTGGATGAGAAAATCTTTTTTTTTTTTTGCTACCTTTTTTATTACATCATTCCAGATGGAAGTCACCAGATGGATTATGTTCTCCTTTTCCTCTGTTTCCTGAGAAATGGCCAATGCAAAAAAAAAAATTGGATGTATTTTGAGAAGGAATTCATTTCCATTTCATTAAATGACTTCACTTAGTAGTGTCAAAATAACTGAGATATCCCAAGATTTAAAACATGAATTGGAAAACTTACAAGCTCACAGGCTATGAAGAGGAACCACAATGACTATTTTATATACAATCATAAATAATACTCTGCCCTCACCTTATTAATAACTATTAATAACTTAATTGACTTTTGTCTTACCGTATACATTCCTGATGGCATTTATCTACAAGTACTTCTCAATAAATAAGAATAGCAGCAAAAAGTTATTTTTATTTCAGTAAATCAATTCAAAACAGGAAACTCATATATTACATAGAGTCATTGTAAAAGGAGTGAAGTGTTTACTTATATTAATGTTGATGATTATAGCTTACAGCCAAGGAAAACCCAACCCAAGAAGTTAGAATATTAAATAAGACCAAATGTAAAAAAAATTTGGAATGCACATTTATGAAATGTTGGCCAAATGGCAAGCTGTAGCAGGAGCCTCTACCACCTCCGTCTTTTCACAAAGCTTAAAAGGAATATAACCCCTGAGTTTTCAACAAGGTGGGGGACATTTATCACAAACTAGCGCTTGTGCGCCAGCGTATGATAGCCTCACCGCTGCATATTCGCAGCGGGATACATCAAGAAGCGGAAGCAGGAGGCTGCGCTGCGTTTATTCTACCCCAGGCAGGGCCTGGTGTAGAAATAAGCGCAGATGGCGACTTAAAAGGTGCCGGTGGCAGCAACTGCTCACGCCCCTTCACACCACACTGGCGTGAAGGTGGCGGTTTGGGGCAAATAGTCGCTAACTGATGTGGCGCAGAGGTCCTGATAAATATGCCCCGGTTTCTGTAACACAGTGGGGATCATTTACTAAGGGCTGTGCGCAAGTTTTCTGTCGGACTTTGCATGTTCTTTTCTGTGCAAACTGCTTGCACAGGAATTTAAGAAGTGTCTGAGACAGTTTTGTGTCGCAAATGCACTAGTCATCATGCAACCCAAATTTCTGCACTGAAGGGGGTGTTTCGGTGCTTGGTCTGACCATGCGCCCAATTTATCATGCAGTGTCCAACAGAAGTGTGTCACGTGGTCCAGGTTACAGGTGCATAAAAAAAAAAGTGGTGCACTCTGTCGGGGCAGTGCAGGGAGAGCCAGATTCATGAAGAACGGGCGCCACAAATCCAGAATATGGCGCCCCCTGCACACTACACAGGCAAACTACACATAGTACAGACTGCACTGTTCTTAGTAAATGTGCCCCAGTCTGTTTAAAAGGCTTGCAGGAAAAACCCTAGACAAATCATCTAATTTCTAGATTTACTGTTCCTTTAAACGGGGTCATTCACAGAATAAGGGATAACATGGTGATTGGTGAGGGTTCAACTGCTGAGACCCAGCAATCACAAAACGGAGACCCCAGTGAGCCGGACAATGGGGATCCTGTTCTCACCAACAGCACAAGGATGCTCACTAAATTACTAACATGTGTCGGAAATAGCCAAGTGCAGTGCTCAGCTGTCCCACCCATAGAAAACACTGCAGTGTCAAGGCATATACTCGTTTGGCCACTCCACCCATTCCCGTTTCCTAGTTTGCAGGAGTCCCATTCTCATGATGGGACCCCCACTGATAAGGGATTACTTCTAAACTTGGGACAACCCCTTTATTCTGAAGTAGATAATATAGCATTTAACTGTTTTGGCAGAAGATAAGCTAAAAAAATCATTAAAGCAGCAAATATGTACATATACACTTTTGACTTATAATTACAGGAATGAATTACATCATCCATGATAAAAATCTAATCTTATCTCTCTCTAAACTCTATGGGCAACCTGTCTATTAAACTAGAAGAAGATCAACACCTCTCCCAAGACAACAACTTGTGCAGACCTTTCATTTGTTCAGCTCCCTGTTTTACGTCATCACAATGAATATAAAGTCTGAACGTATGCAGAGATTGGAGACAGAAAGAGCAAGGGCATCTGACTCATCGCTCTCCTGAGAACGGGACTCATCTGCTATGAATGAGAGCAATGGGAGGGAGAAGAGCATTTGTAGTCATGCTTCCTCTTCTCTCAAAATAGCTTGATGGAGAAAAAGATATTTATGGATACTGCCAATTATTATCTCTGCAAGGTATAATGTCACAGGATCGTGTGATAAATGGAATATTAGATACAAGGAACATAAATTCTCTGAAATTAGAAAATTGCATTTTATTTCTTCCAAAATTTTATAATACCGGATTGTTTAAACCACATGTATAACCTGATGCTAATGGGTCCAAATAGCCAATCTTGACCTTGCCCCCACTTAACATATGATATTTATAAGTGGTGTCTTGTCATATGGGACAGAGCAGTGTTGGGTGATATTTTTGCATATTATACATGCACCCGATCATTGCTACTGCTGCTGCTAAGCACAGGCCTTAGAAGTGATGTCAGCTTGTACATAGTTCCTAACCATCCCGTATTTGGTGGGACAACCCCTTTTTTTTTTACTGCTGTTCCACCGTTGGATGATTGTCCTGGGGTCTTCCACTTTGTCCCACCTCCTGGTCCCAGTACCGGCACATTACAGCTGCAGAGACATCACAGCCAGAGCATCGAAACTAGGAGACATTAGCCTCTTGCTGCCACCACACACGTATGCTTCTGCCCTTTTTTAAGCATGTGTGAAGAAAACACCTCTCCTAGGCTGGTCTTGCCCCCCTCCTCCAATTCTGATTCAGAGCCCCGGCTGAAGAAAAGGAAGCAGGGCTGTTGTGGGTGAACAAGGGAAAGGTAACTAACAGAGTTTTTTTGTTTGATACCCAGTTACAGGAAGAGGATATGGGCTACAATATGAGGGGGATGGAGTACACGGGCCATAATATGAGCAGCCTGGAGAATTGGAGGCCACAATGTAAAGGGGACGGAAGACAGAAGCTACATTATGAAGAGGATAGAGGACAGGGGTCACCAGATAAGGGGAATGAAAGACAGGGCCCACAAGATGAGGAGGGGTGGACGACAGGGCACACAATATGTGTAGGATGGAAGACAGTGGCCACAATATGAAAAGAATGGAGGTCAGGGGCTACAATATGAAGGGGGTGGAGGACAGGGGCCACAATATGAGAGGGATGGAGGACAGGAGGCCACAGTATAAAGGGAATGGAGAACAGAGGCCACAATATGACAGGGATGGAGGACAGGGGCCACAATGTAAGGATGGTGGAGGACAGGGGGCCACAATATTAGGGAGCTGAAGGACAGGAGCTGCAATATGAGGGGGATGAAGGACCCCTCATATTAGGGAGCTGAAGGACAGGAGCCACAATATGAGGGGGAAGGAGGACCTGAGCCACAATATGAGGAGGATGGAGGACAGGGGCCACAACATGAAGGGGGGGCGGACAGGGCCACAACTTGAGGAGGATGGACGACAAGAGGCCACAATCAGAGGAATGGAGGACAGGGGCCACAATATGAGGGGGATGAAGGGCACGGGCCACAATATGAAGGGGAAGGAGGACCTGAGCCACAATATGAGGAGGATGGAGGACAGGGGCCACAACATGAAGGGGGGGCGGACAGGGCCACAACTTGAGGAGGATGGACGACAAGAGGCCACAATCAGAGGAATGGAGGACAGGGGCAACAACCTAAGGAGAATGGAGGACAAGAGGCCACAATATATAGGTAATGGAGAAAAGAGGCCACAATGTAAGGGTGGTGGAGGACAGGGGCCGCAATATTAGTGAGTTGGAGGACAGAGGCCGCAATATGAGGTGGATTAAGGGCATGGGCCACAATATGAGGGGGTAGGAGGACATGGACCACAATATGAGGAGGATGGAGGACAGGGGCCACAACATGAAGGTGATGGGGGACAGGGCCACAATTTGAGGAGGAAAGAGGACAAGGACCACAATATGAAAGGGATGGAGAACAGCAGCCACAATATGAGGAGAATGGACAACAAGAGGCCACAATGAGAGGGATGGAGGACAGGGGCCACAATATGAAGTGAATGGAGGACAGGGGCCTCAATATGAGGATGGACAACAAGAGGCCACAATATGAAGGGGTTGGAAGACAGGAGCCACAATATAAGGGGGAATAAAATTAAAGAGGGGGCATTATATGTGGCTAATTTGCATTAGAGGTATTATATGGGTCCATAGTGGATTTTGGCTACAGGAAGGGGGGATTATACTACATGGGGGTCATTAAGGTCGTTATTATACTATGATGTGGGTGAGGCAATGGGCAAAGCAAGACTGGAGAAATGCATAACCACCTTCCCCATATACTCCCGGGGCACTTTCTTGAATTACCCAGCTCAATAAAGTGCCAAGTTAACCCTGTAGTGCAGAGACTAAACTAGAAACAGCATTCATCAGTCCAGGTGCACCTTCCCTAATTGGTCAGGAGTACACCACATGGGCATGGCTTAGGGATATGACATAGTTTTGTCTCTCTTTCTTTAGCCCAAAAGCAGAGAGGTATGGCTTGTATAATACATGACTCCTGAGGCCAGTGGTTAGTTATAAATATAATTTCATGTACAACAAGCCAAGACCATGGGACTAGTTAACAGTGGACAAAGAGATTGGAGATTAAAGGCGTTGTCTAGTTTGGAAAAAAAAATTGCAGCATTTATCTGGTCCCATCTGTACACAAAAACAGGGACTATAAGTATAGACAGATTAGGCTCTTAAAGGAAATCTACCATCAAATCCAAGCTCCGATAAACCCATGACACTTACTCACCGACCCAGGGATTGTGACTGCAGTAATCTTCTTATATTTGTTATCCATTGCCGCCTTCCTTCTAAATTCAACTTTTACTTTTAAAATATAATAATGAGCCAGAAGTGGTTTTGGTGGGCATTACCAGAGCCCCTATATGCTGTAGCCTTACAGGCTGTTACACTGTCCAGGAGCACTCCCACTGTATGGCATTATCTCAGACAGGAATCATGGCTGTTTCTTGTGGTTTGATTAGTGACTGCACTTAACCCCTTAAGGACCAGGCCCTTTTTTGTTTTTGCTTCTTTATTTTTCACTCCCCACTTTGGGCGCTATTTGGGCACTATTTTCCATTACGGTGTTAAACGTAGGAAAATGTAGGGAGAGGCTGATAGAATGGGTTTATCCCTGGGACAACTCCAATGTGTGGATAGGGATACCTGGGTTATGAAGGATGGGGAGCCTGTGGTGGTGAACAGCCTGATTCAGGTCATCCAAGTGACTAGTGATACACGTGGGGTCTTCACCCCAGCTCCCCCCTCCGCCTCCTACTCCACGATTTTTCCATTATTACAGGTAAACTTGTGCCTTGCACCGTGCTCCCCTTTTTCTTACCCAGCATATTCTCTGGTATTAGTATCCCAGTTCATGCACATATATATTTATGAATTTTCTTTTTTTGTGTGGTTGAGCACGGCTATCTGTGTATATAATCTAATACTCTTTCGGAGTGAGGGGGGCCTCTTTGCAGGCAGGGGAAGCTTGCGGTTTGCAGGGTGGCCAGCACTATCATATGTTGGGTCGCCTTGCATGGTTGGATTTGTGTGCTTTGTTCACACTTTTAGATGTTTTTATTGTTGTCTGTTTCTGTTGTGGTGTACTATAATATTAAGAAACTTGCATATTTTGATGGTCATATAGCATACATCTTTGTCTCTCCATTCTTTTGTTTAGAAATTTTGGGTATAGCTTTGACCTTTATTTATTTGATTTTGATCTGAGTAGTGCTAGTCCCATTTTCTCAGGACAAAAAGGCATTTTGTGTCACCAAATCTTATTTTTGCTAGCATAAAATAGATTTTGTGAAGGCAACTGACAATTTTGTGTATGAGTATGAGTTATGTGATCACTAAATGAATTTTGTGTCACGGAACACATCTTGTGTCACAAAACAGATTGTGAACAAACGGTGCCCCATATACTTGTGCCACTTTAGTCTAGTTTGTTGTACTTGTGTGAGCTTTGTTTTTTTGCTATGCATGTGAACCTTTATAGAGGCGGTCCCCTACGTCAGGACACTCGACTTACAGACAACCCCTAGTTACAAACGGAGCTCTGGTAATTGGTAATTTACTGTACTTTAGTCTTAGGCTACAATAAGCAGATGTAACAATTATCAAAGGTGTCTGTAATTAAGCTTTATTGTTAAATGTTTATCCAGCATTTTTAAAATCCAATTGTCACAAAGACCCCCCAAAAATTTGACTGGAATTACAATTATAAAATATACAGTTCCAACTTACATACAAATTAAACTAAGAACAAACCTACAGAACCTATCTTGTACGTAACCCAGGGACTGACTGTAATTGATGGTGCTCTATAAATAAATACAAAATAACAATCAATGGTGGTAAATGGAGTCACTGGGTCACAGTACAGGAACAGAGGCGACACCTACTAACATTGAATCTTTGACCCTAAACATGAACCTGACACAATCACTATGTGTTTCACAGGGAATAAACTCAAATGTTTAAGGGGACTCCATTAGGGAAGGAGACAACTCTGAGAGATAAGTACAAAGAAGATAATATGACAATATGCACAAATAACTTTACCCACACTTGGAAATACCTCATGGCTTGAAATGTGCCTAAGCAATGGTTCAGCTTCACCATGGTGCAAAGAACCTGTCTAATAGCCCACACATAAAATAATAGTAATAGTGATCACTACAAATGTGTTTACTTTTCAGAGCAAAATGCTTCATTTTGCCTTTAAACCATGGATTTATCTGCCGCTGAGCTGATGCCGATTTAGCTCAATTGTAGCTGGGCCGATATCAGTATACACCGGATGTCAGCTGTAAATAACAGCTGACACCCCAGTGTAATACCTGTGGTCGGAGTGAGCGATGATCACGGCTGTTTAACTTGTTAAATGCCACCATCGGTGCTACCGCAGCATTGAAATTGCCTGCTGGGGGTTTCTTCCCCACGCTTGCCCACCCCCGTCTTCAGCTCAGTCTTCAGGGGGCTCCGATTGTTTCTATGGCAACGCTGAGGTCTGATCTTAAATGCACAGACAGTATCAACCTATGCATGTGCAAAGGCTGAATGAGCTAATACCCCACAAAACTTCAGTATTGCAGATTATTGCTTGATCATGTCCCATGGTGGTACTAATAAAATAGTAAAAAAAGAATTAAAAAAGAATGTTCTGTAAAAATAAATATGTAAAGTAATAAAAATGCCCATATGCCCCATTAACCTATAATGAGACATATAGGGGCAGATTTATCAAGCTGTCTGAAAGGTTCTGGGCTCTTTCCCCTGAGGTCTCTCCAGGAAAGCCCAGAGAGTGCTACAAATTTTAAGATGAGTTTTCTCTTTTTATCTTGGAAATGTGTAAATTTTAGGGCAAAGTGAATGAATTACCGACAAAATTTGACCATTCTACATTTCAACTCCATTTTGTTTTAATTACTATGCAGCGCTCAACAGGTTAAAAATCTTGCTAAAAGCAGTTTCTTGTAGTTTGAAGGGTGTACTTTTAAAAATGGGGGTGGTTCATAGGGGGATTCTAATCATTTTATATTTGTAATTCATTAAAAAAAAAAAAGAACCCAAAAATTTCAATTTAGAAATTTTAGGGAAAAAATGAAAACCTCTGTTCGATGTGTAAGCTGTCGGAGGTTAAACTGTTTGTCTCAAAAGCAGGTCATTTCAAATTTTGAAAAATTACGAATTTCTCAAAAAAATTGTAGTTTTTTTTATCAACCATAATTTTTGAGTACAATGTGTAAAGAAAAATCATTCTCAAAATAATTTTGATAAGTTGAAGTGCTCAAAACAGTCACTTCCCAGACAGATATAACAGAGCAGCTGCTGAACCCCAGTCCAAAGTCGATGCCAGACCCCCAACTAGAATTTATGCTTCATAGTACTAGTCTTCTCATATCGGAAAGTGACACCTTATTGGCCCCCTAAGTCTCTTGGGCCCGGTTGCGACCGCACCCTCTGCACCCCCTCAAGTTACACCCCTGTATATATTGATCAAGTATAGTGAGCACCAAGAGGTGCAAATGCGTGGACCATTAGTGTGAGGTAAAATTCAAATGTTTATTCATAAAAAGAATGAAGGCATTTCCGGGGTAAACTTTCCTCTTCATGAGATCCAGAATGCGGCCCCCTTGATGTGTCTCATGTGGAAAACACATCAAGCACTGCTTTCTGTATCTCATGAAGAGGGCAGTTTTCCCTGTAAATCCATCATCCTCTTTCTGACTGACCTTCTGTACTTTCCCTCTGACTGATGGTCCTCTCATTAGTGTCTCTTGGCCTGATTTTTTGGACAAGCCACTATCCTTGATTCATCTCAAGGACTAGGACACTTTTCTGCCTCTATACATTACCCCAAGGGCAATCACAAGTTCAGTTACAGTAAGCTTCCACCTATCCTTTTCATAAAGTACAATTCTATGGGAGTGTTCTATGCCATTTTATCCCCATATATCTATATAATAACCAGAGATCATAGTATCATAATTTATACTGTTGAAAAAAGACACATGTCCATCAACCAAGGAAGGGAAGGGATTGGATGAAGGGATTTAGGGGAAACAATTCTATATAACATAACTGCCTATGTTATATAGGTGTAAAAAGGCATCTAGACCCTTCTTAAAGCTCTCTGCTGTCCCTGCTGTGACCAGCGCCTGAGGCAGGCTATTCCACGAATTTGATTTAATAGATCATTGATGATTAACTGTATAATATAGTTGTGTCCACCCTAAATGCAGTGAATGACATACAAAAGACCCAACTTATTATTGTAAAATAATATTTATTCCATAGCTAGTCATCAGATAGTACTCATCTGCGGATACGCTGGAGCAAATTTCCATATATTATTTATAAATATGCATTATTCTGTGCCTGTATACATTTTCACACTTGTATTCAATAATTGGAGACCTTCTGACAAAGAAATGTTTAATGTCAAATTATGATTGCATCAAATCTATGGGTAATGAATGGCATTTACATATATTGATTGGTAGATCTCATCATATCATGGAAGACCATCTGTAGTTACTTGTTTTGTTTGAATGTCCCTTGAAACTATTTTCAGATGTTGGCAGTCATGGAGATTATTACTAGTCATGACTCACAAGATGCATCATGGCTTTGTTTTGTCAATATCTCCAATCTAGTGAAGCAATCGACTTTATTTCCATGCAAATCTGAGGCAATAAAACAGCACTGCCGAACTGAAAAGAGCAAGAAATGTGACATGTGATACCGGTACATATTTATGAGCTAGAAAACAGATAGATAGATAGATAGATAGATAGATAGATAGATAGATTCCTGTACTCTAAAATAATTTGTGACTGATATTATTGGAAAGTGGACATTTTTATGATCCACAGTAACTCTGCCACAAAGTAATAAGTTATAACTGCAACGCCACCCATCGGGCCTGACCTTATGTTGTGGGGGAAGCTGGGTTCCCCGTGTATCTGAGTGGCTGACTGAAGCGTGGCCTGGCACTAGTAACTAGTAGCAGGGCCAGCTAGGGGATGCAAGAAGAGGGGGAGGCCGCAATATGATGGCTCCCCCTGAGGCACTCCCAGTGTATGTGTGATAAAGGGTAGATGGTAGAGGGGAGGACCGTGATGTTTGCGGCAGCCAGGGATCACATGTGGAGACAGAGGTTATGAGCATTAAACTCATAGTTTCTTTATTCCAAGAACCCAATGCAACAACGGTTGCAGGCTGAGGTAGTTGGGTCCTATCTTCCAGGTCTGATGTAGCTGGTGGTTGGATGCAGCCTGCAGTCTCACAGACCAGATTCAGCAAGTTGCTGGTCTCTTACAGGCCTAATGTCTAGATCAGACATAGACTTCAGAACTCTCTGGAACTTCACCCAGAGGTAGAATTTATAAACTTCCATTCTGGGAGGAGGCATCCAACCAATCACTGAGCTTGGTGCAGATCAGAATTAATAATATATAATATTGATTATAATTGGCTCTCACTTTAACCTAGATTGAGAATAAAGCTGCAATACCAAATATTAACATTAATTAGCGGCAAATATAAGGGACCACCTAGACCTGTACAATAGAATTGACAAGACTACATGAACTATATAGGGGGTCAGATAAAGAATTTAGGCTTGTAATGCTCTCCTGAGTGGGCCATTACATACCCCTTGGTAACTTAACATGCTGTGATCCTAGAAACTACAAGCCTGCGAGTCTAACTTTGGTTAGGGTTTGTTGGAGATGCTATCCTGGAGTATCTCACTGTACATAACCTTATAACCAATTATCAGCATGAATTTATGAGGAACTGGTCCTGTCAGACTTATCTAATCGACTTCTAGGAGGAGGTAAGTTCTGGACTCGACCTGGGGGACGTTGTGGATGTTGTTTATCAGAACGTTTGTATGGACTAGGTAGTGTGCAGGTGCGGCACTGCACTTTGTATCCCTCCACACCCCGTTTGCATGGACCTGGCATACAGGGGATAATAATAATAATAATAAAGGCAGTTTGCAAGGCATTTACTTTTATTTATTTTCTGTATTTTATATACTGTAGAATCATATATGATGGAATGAGACAGAACCTAGAACTTTATTCCCATAGGCCCATTTTATAAATGCTGGTTTATTCTTTGTTCTTGTTTACACATCTCCGTGCTGAATGAGTTGCCATATGTAGCAGTAATGCAGATCTTTTTATGTGCTCATTCTTCAAGGCAGGGCCTGGAGGAAGGAGAGGGTTACTGAAGCCTTTTTAAGGAAGCGTAGACATTTAAGGCAGTAGAACAAGTTACAGAAGCTAAAAAGTGAAGGAGACCTTAATTAGCCGGACTTAGATAATGACACCCCTCTGATATAATGCACCCTGTGCATGACCTGCACAGAGTTCTCTCCATAACCACATCAAACACCTTTGGGATGAACTAACCCTATACCCAGAGTATTCTGTGACCTAAAGCGGAAACATCAAGACCCCGCCTGCCTACAATGGCCTGTGAGGTTCAGTTATGATATCAAATGAGATGAAAAAACAGGTTCCAGTTTATAAAACCAAGATAGGCAACACGTTTCTGGAAGGATTAGAGGTTATTGCAACCTAGGTTCTAATAGAGATCCACACCACCCTCTACCTACTGTGCCCTCTATCAGATGAGCAGCACCAAGAACGAGCACTATTTTGACTTTATATCTACCATTTGATGGAGCGAGGAGTGTTTTCTCATTTAGGCGCAGCATTGGTCACATGACCTTGACCAGGATCTTCCAGTGTGTCCCTTTCACAATGGATCCACGATACACATGCATTTTATGAATTAATTTTTATAACTGGTTAAAAATATGTGTATCTTCTATTATGTTTCCATTTAAGATGACAAGAAATAATCTTCCAGGATCTAGCATTCTCCAAGTGGAATAAATAAAACATATGATAAGGCTCAGTAAGATGAAAGCTAATAGAAATCATCTGCTCAGCTGCTGTCCTGTTAAATTTTTTAATTTGACAAATTTGGATCATTTTCTGTACATGTTATTGTGACCTGGATCATAGTGAGCAGTCTTCCCTCTGGGGCCCCATAAATATACCTCAAACGCTCTCTCAGAACTGACTCCAGGACTGCTGGAAGCTCTCTGAAGCCCTAGGATCACTAATAAAGGCCGTGTTATCTTATGGAGGACGTCATTTACAAAGCAGCCTCATTTTTATCATTTGAAGTAAAACAATTATTTTTTGGGAGGTAATTTTTTTAATTTATAAAAAAACAATTAAATATATGGTATATAAGATAAATATACCACTTTATTCATTTTAAACATATCGGTTTTAATTCTCTAATTGACTACAGACACTGTACTATCTGATAAGCCCCTCCTGCTCTATGGCAGGACAGTATGAACAATCTACTCTGCTTCCCATGTTCTATACCAGTGATGGCGAACCTTTTAGAGGCCGAGTGCCCAAACTAGAACCAAACCTACTTATTTAAATGCAAAGTGCCAACCTTTTGCAAAGTGCAACTTAAGTTGTAACACGTTGCTACCTATTTTGTCAAGGCGTTTAATTGTAGCAGCCTCCGGAGGGCACCAAAACAGTTGCAAGAAAGGAGAAATTCAGTTTATCATTGTAGCTTCTGCAACACCCTCGCCGATCCAATGGCGAAGGAGTGCTTGCGAATAAGCCCCACAGCATGTCATCACGTCACACAGGGGACATTGCAGTGGTAGAATCCTGCCTGGCAAGGCAGAAGTTAATCTGTGTATGATGTAAGATTTTCGTATCCAATGATCTGTGTTATATCTTGTCCTCTGTAAGCTGAGATGTGATTGGAGGAGTAGCCACCACCTGACCAGAGGAGTTACAAAACCCCTGGCCAGGAATGTTCTAGAGAAGTCTCTCTCAGGAGAGAGGAGAGAGAAGTCTCTCCCAGGAGGGAGAAGAGACCAGTCCTGGTCAGACCTGAGGGTCTGCAGGACATCAGCTAGAGGTTAGTTTTAGCCTAGCTTAGATGAGAAGAGAAGCAGACTGGGAACTCCAGTCCAGAATCTATTCAGCCAGCATACCAGATAAGAGCAGGAAGAGCCTAGCCCCTGCCTCTGAAGAGTGGAGCTAATAGATTAGCTAGTATAGTGAGGAAAGGGGTATCATCCTACCTTCAAGGGTGATACCTGAAGCACTCCAGGACGAGCTGAAGCTTCCTATTAGGACACAGCTACCTCCCAGCCTGCCCTCTGCATCCAGGATGGCGATCTACCTCCTGTGGCTTCCTCCAAAAGCATCTCAGTACTCCATCACTCTGTTAAAGGCACGTTGCTGAAGTTCCTGTCGGTTCCAATAAAGAACTGTAAGTTGTTTTTGTTCAACCTCTGCCTCCGTCTGGTCCCTGCTACTACAGCTGCCATCATCACCGGCACCCTGTCCACCACACAGAGACTCATCCTCTAGAGACCAAAGGGTTGCCCCAGGGAGATCCGCTATAGCAGCCTCTCCCTCATCATTTCTTGCCAACACCACCCTGCTGGAGACCTGCCAGGCTGTAGGACAGCCCTCCGGTTCCCCATACCAAGCACCGTGACACTAGCTTGCCTAGGCCGCAACCGCCAGCCACTAAGGTACTGCGGGCTCCAGGCTGACTCCAGGCCCCGAGAAAAGGCTAGGCCCCGGTGGGGGATGTTGCACTTCCTTCCAGGGTCCCCTGAGCAGGAAGAATTGTCGGGCCCAGGACAGTAGCTTTAATAATAATGCAGCCTTGTCTGCACCTCCTTACCTCTCATGTAGTCCCAGGCAGCTAAGGATGTGTAGCTTTAGCACTGATCACAGCACATCCTGGGGGGCCTGGGACTGCAGGAGGAGGTTTTGAGACCTGTCTGGAAACTTTGTGCTGTGGTGATGGCCTGGGTGCCCACAGAGAGTGCTCCGAGTGCCACCTCTGGCACCCGTGCCATAGGTTTGCCACCACTGCTCTATACCATTCTGCCTGCAGATAGGTCCTTTATGGTCAGAACAGCACGAAGAGGAAGAGATAGAGCACTACCCCTACTATACCTTACATCTTACATCCTATCCAGTATCCATGGGCACAGCACAGTATTACTACTCCTATCCTGTATATATGGGCACAGAACAGTGCTACTACTCCTATCCTGGTCCCTGCTACTACAGCTGCCATCATCACCAGCACCCTGTCCACCACACAGAGACCCATACTCTAGACACCCAAAGGGTTGCCCCAGGGAGATCCGCTATAGCAGCCTCTCCCTCATCATTTCTTGCCAACACCACCCTGCTGGAGACCTGCCAGGCTGTAGGACAGCCCTCCGGTTCCCCATACCAAGCACCGTGACACTAGCGTGCCTAGGCCGCAACCGCCAGCCACTCAGGTACTGCGGGCTCCAGGCTGACTCCAGGCCCCGAGAAAAGGCTAGGCCCCGGTGGGGGATGTTGCAAGTGGCGTCACGAACAGGATTGATACTTCTGTGCCTTATTCCGGCATTAAAGACTATCCTTTATTGAAAAAGACTGTGCTGCCTAACCCTGCTGCCATCCGGGTTTAGGCCCAAGTGATTGTGTGTTTCTGGATTGAACTGTGTTGTTGCTGCCACGAGCTGTCGAGCGCCGCTCCAGCAATCAAGAGGTTAATCCCCGCAAGAACTGTACCAGCTCTGCTGCATCCGGCGCTGCCGCGCCTGAAGATTTTACCTCAGAAACTGTGGCGCAGCAAGTAATTCCAGCCCGCCAAAACTTTCACTGGCGGGAAACCCAGAGACATCGCTAAGCTCCGCCCCCTGCACGTATGGCGCGAATCCTTCCTCAGCGCGCTGTGGCGCAGCAGAAAATTCAGCCCGCCACAGCTCATGGCGGGAAAGACTCAAGCTCCGCCCTCTGGCGCGAAACTCTCTCGCGCTGCAACGCCAGTGAGAGCCCACGAGGTACCTCAGAGTCAGCGCAGCCGCCATCCAGCATCAGAGAGGTTAATCGGCCATCTTGGATTTCTCCACGTGCTGTCTCCTGTCCTGCCGACGTGCCGTACAGCCGCCGAGATGAAGAACCAAGTGTCGCATGGCTTGCCCACGAGCCTCATGCTGCACCGCTTACTGCTGTCTCCCGTACGAAGTCTTCAATGGCGGATTCTCCACAGCGGCTGCCTCCTCCGATGATGGACCTCCTGAGGACCACCGGGGATGTGAGTACCATGGCCCCCAGGGCCTATATCACAGTGACTGTCACTATATCTCCCTTAAACCCGGCTGGGGTACAGTCCGGCCTCCCTGCAGAGGGCCAACATCTCCCCATAGGAGGCCTGGCTACAAAAGGGACTCTCTTAAAGGGGCCTGACCCCTTATCTAATGCTGCTGAACGTCCTGCGGAGTATCCAGGACCACCTACTAAGAGGCCCAGGCTGTCCGGTGAGAACGCCCTGCCAGCTACAGAGGTTACCACCGCCAGCGCAACAGCGCCCCCAAGAGCTACAGGTCAGTCCAGGAACAACAATCCTTCAGCTGTCAGCAGTGAAGAAGTTACAGCTCCTGTGGTCATCATCATGCGCTCCACAGCGCCCCCAGCTACAGAAGGTCAGCCATAGAAGTGCCTGTCTCCTTCCTTTGCTGAGATGCCTGCCGCCGTAGATAACCTCCCTGCTGTTCCAGCTCCAGCTTCTGGGTGTTCCATGTCAGCAGTTCCAGTGTCTACCACCAGATGTGTTCAGGTGACAGATCTCAACACTGCTTTCTTCACCCAGGCTGATGATGTCCCTGCTGCAGTTCCTGCTTCCTTGCCTGCAGCCATTGCTCTTGAGCATCTGATTAACCCCTGATGGGCTGAAAGCCTTCTTCAGGTACTGTGTACATATGTAATATTATTTCTGCATATCCCCAAAGAGCCAGAAACTGTCCTGAGACTCTTACCCTTATTTATCTCAGTCAAGAGATTTTCTACTGTTTTGTGCTATGATAGCACCCCTTCCTCTGCCACAGCAGAGATTCTTTCCAAAGGACTCTGTCCCTCTACACAAAGAGGAGACCCTTTGCATATTTCATGGCACTTTTCCCCACATCAAGGGCTGTACCCAGAAGATGGACTTTGTCATTAAAGACCTTCTGTGAGACTTTTGCCAACTCCAAGGAAAAGTTGCTATTGCTATTTGACTACTTATTATTTTGCACTTAATGCCTCCCTTCTAGGTACAGACATTATGCTTGCACCTTTTTATGCCTTTCCTTTGCAGGAAAAGAGACATTCACTATCTTGCTACCCGGAGTAGCCTATCTATCTGTAACGTTGTAATGTTATAAGATGTGTACCCATTGGGCTTCTAAACCAATGTGAGTTAATCTGTTTGCACACTGTCAAAATATCTGCCAGTAGTCTGCATTAACCCTTTCATAGGCTTTACAGGTTGTAGTGTGGCTGTGTCGGACCGTCTTTTTGTAAAACACTGACCGCTACCTTATCCCTCAAACCGAGGTTTGCACGTGGGGGTAGTCCCAAACTGATAAGGGGAGAGAAAAAGATTAGTAAAATATTTCTAGGGGTTTGTTATAAGGCTCCAAATATAATGGAGGCAGCAGAGGAAATGCTGATAAGTCAAATGGATGCTGCTTCAAAGCATGGTGAAGTACTTATCATGGGGGACTTCAGTTTTCAGCAGCTAAGAGGACCTAAAATCCATAAACTGGGACAATGTTTTCAAAAACAAAAGAAACTCATACCATATAAGCATAAGAGAAATAAGAAAAAGCCAATGTGGTTAGCTAGTACTGTAAGGATAGCAATAAGCGAGAAAGATGAGGCTTTTGCATTGCTAAAACACACAAAAGTATCAATGAGGCGTTATAGGATTACAGAGAGAAAAATGAACTCTGTAAAAAAAACATAAAGGCAGCAAATATAGAGGCTGAAAGAAATATTGCCAAGGAAAGTAAAAATAATCCTAAATTATTTTTCAAGTATATAAATGATAAGAAACCAAAATGGAGAGTGTGGTCCTTCTGAGGAATAACCTGGGGTCATGGTGGAGGGAGATGAGAAAAGGGCCAATCTACTGAATGTCGCCTTCTCAACTGTCTTTACACCTAGAGTAGAGGCGGTTCTTTCATCCCCATAGACAGGGGGCATCCTCTACACCTAGAGGAGAGGTGGTTCTACCATCACCATAGACAGGGGGCATCCTCTACACCTATAGGAGAGGCAGTTCTACCATCACCACAGACAGGGGGCATCCTCTACACCTAGAGGAGAGGAGGTTCTACCATCACCATAGACAGGGGGCATCATCTACACCTAGAGGAGAGGCAGTTCTACCATCACCACAGACAGGGGGCATCCTCTACACCTAGAGGAGAGGCGGTTCTTCCACCACCATAGACAGGGGGCATCCTCTATACCTAGAGGAGAGGTGGTTCTACTATCGCCATAGACAGGGGACATCCTCTTCACCTAGAGGAGAGGGGGTTCTATCATCACTATAGACATGGGGCATCCTCTACACCTATAGGAGAGGCAGTTCCACCATCACCATAGACAGGGGGCATCCTCTACACCTAGAGGAGAGGAGGTTCTACCATCACCATAGACAGGGGGCATCATCTACACCTAGAGGAGAGGCAGTTCTACCATCACCACAGACAGGGGGCATCCTCTACACCTAGAGGAGAGGCGGTTCTTCCACCACCATAGACAGGGGGCATCCTCTACACCTAGAGGAGAGGCAGTTCTACCATTACCATAGACAGGGGGCATCCTCTACACCTAGAGGAGAGGGGGTTCTATCATCACTATAGACATGGGGCATCCTCTACACCTAGAGGAGAGGCAGTTCTATCATCACTATAGACAGGGGGAATCCTCTACACCTAGAGGAGAGGGGGTTCTATCATCACTTTAGACATGGGGCATCCTCTACACCTAGAGGAGAGGCAGTTCTATCATCACCATAGACAGGGGGCATCCTCTACACCTAGAGGAGAGGCGGTTCTACAATCACCATAGACAGGGGGCATCCTCTACACCTAGAGGAGAGGTGGTTCTACCATCACGATAGACAGGAGCATTCTCTACACCTAGAAGAGAGGGGGTTCTACTATCACCGTAGACAGGGGGCATCCTCTACATCTAGAGGAGAGGTGGTTCTACTATCACCATAGACAGGGGGCATCCTCTACACCTAGAGGAGAGGCAGTTCTATCATCACCATAGACAGGGAGCATCCTTTACACCTATAGGAGAGGCGGTTCTACTATCGCCATAGACAAGGGACATCCTCTACACCTAGAGGAGAGGCAGTTCTACCATCACCATAGACAAGGGACATCCTCTACACCTACAGGAGAGGAGGCTCTACCATCACCATAGACATGGGGCATCCTCTACACCTAGAGGAGAGGTGGTTCTACTATCGCCATAGACAGGGGACATCCTCTTCACCTACAGGAGAGGAGGTTCTACCATCACCATAGACAGGGGGCATCCTCTACACCTACAGGAGAGGTGGTTCTACTATCGCCATAGACAGGGGACATCCTTTACACCTAGAGGAGAGGCGGTTCTACCATCACGATAGACAGGAGCATTCTCTACACCTAGTAGAGAGGGGGTTCTACTATCACCATAGACAGGGGGCATCCTCTACATCTAGAGGAGAGGCAGTTCTATCATCACCATAGACAGGGGGCATCCTCTACACCTATAGGAGAGGCAGTTCTATTATCACCATAGACAGGGGGCATCCTCTACACCTAGAGGAGAGGAGGTTCTACCATCACCATAGACAGGGGGCATCCTCTACACCTAGAGGAGAGGAGGTTCTACCATCGCCATAGACAGGGGGCATCCTCTACACCTATAGGAGAGGAGGCTCTACCATCACCATAGACAGGGGGCATCCTCTACACCTACAGGAGAGGTGGTTCTACTATCGCCATAGACAGGGGCATCCTCTACACCTAGAGGAGAGGCAGTTCTACCATCACCATAGACAAGGGACATCCTCTACACCTAGAGGAGAGGTGGTTCTACCATCACCATAGACAGGGGACATCCTTTACACCCAGAGGAGAGGCAGTTCTACCATCATCATAGACAGGGGACATCCTCTACACCTAGAGAAGAGGCAGTTCTAGCATCACCATAGACAGGGGGCATCCTCTACACCTAGAGGAGAGGAGGTTCTACCATCACCATAGACAGGGAGCATCCTCTACACCTACAGGAGAGGTGGTTCTACCATCACCATAGACAGGGGGCATCCTCTACACCTAGAGGAGAGGAGGTTCTACCATCACCATAGACAGGGAGCATCCTCTACACCTACAGGAGAGGTGGTTCTACCATCACCATAGACAGGGGGCATCCTCTACACCTAGAGGAGAGGTGGTTCTACCATCACCATAGACAGGGGGCATCCTCTACACCTACAGGAGAGGAGGTTCTACCATCACCATAGACAGGGGCATCCTCTACACCTAGAGGAGAGGCGGTTCTACCATCACCATAGACAGGGGACATCCTCTACACCTAGGGGAGAGGTGGTTCTACCATTGCCATAGGTGCCAAGGTTCTTTACTGTAAGAGCAGTGAGACTATGGGACTCTCTGTCGCAGGAGGTTGTTATGGAGGACTCTATGTATATGTCCAAGAGAGGCTTGGATGACTTTCTGGAGAGTAAAAATATCACTGGGGGAAAAAACATTTGTTTAAAGGTTGTACTTGATGGACCTGTGTGTTTTTCCAGCCTTACATATATACTATGATATTATATGGATATATGGGCACTGCACAGTACTACTACTCCTATCCTGTATATATGGGCAGAGCGCAGTACTAATACCCTTATTTTGGATATATGGTCACACTACAGTGCTAATATATTGTGTAACTTTTGTGGTGTGGATCCATATATTCACCAACTAGATATCGTTGTAAACATAAATCCAAGATGCAGCTGGTAGATGTGGTCATGGCATCCCTGGTCAGATGAAAGAGACAGGAAATGTGGATGAACACAGAGATGTTACCAATAAGTCCCTACATTGTCTTAGGGTACATGCAGTATGCGACTTACAGATGACTCCTATTTATAGAAGGAGTTCTCAGCCAACTATGACCTCTGATGAAGCTCTCTGGATACTTTGGTTTAGTCCCAGGCTGCAATGATGAGGTTTTATTGAACCAATGTTCCCAAGACAGCACAAATGTAGAGAATCTGATAGAGCTAGTAACTGATTCCAGTCTTTCCTCCTCTGACACCCGACCCTATGGAACCTTCTAACTTTCTTTGTAATTGACATTCTCCCAGACATATTGATATATTGCTGCAAAGGCTCCTTTCCCTTTAATAAAATAGACATTGATAAATATCAGATGCCAAACAATCAAAGGTTCAGGGAATTTTCAGTTGACTGATTTTATGTAGACCTCAGAGACCTGTCACACCAGCAGATGACTTACAGTGCTAGCAATACAATATTCCAGCTCTGTGTCAGTTGTGATCCTGATGGTCATTATCATGGAGATAGAAGCATGGATTTACAGTCAATAATTTACATCTAGTTATACATCCCAAAGCTTCATGCAATATATATTAGAATGTAAATATAAAACGTGCAAAAGTGATTCTATGCAGCCCTTTTTGGGACATATGGGATCATACAGCTGAGCTGGCATTTGGGTAAGTAATCTTTGTAATATCCAAAGGTGCAACGGTTCTATTAGAAGATTATAAAAAATAACCTGAAAGGATTTTCCTATAAAGAAACTGTGTAAATATAAAGAAAAAAACAGAGACCTCTCTATGGGCATCAAGCCCCTCCCCAGGCATGGAGCATGTTTAACTATAGATTATAAAATAACATTGGACCTTCACTTTTTTTACCTTAAAGGGAAATCGTTACAACTGCCGTGTTGGACCATTCCTGCAAAAACATCTTTTATTTCTTCTATGGTGCATCAGGCATTAAAAGGGGTCCCATGAAAGAAAATTCTCACATTCCTATCCCCTAGTGATATTAAAACAATAAAGATCATTTGAATCCCTTACTTTACAATGTTACTCAGTGTTATTGTTGTTTTTGCTCCTATCACTCCCTAGGCTGCTCAGTGCAAAATCCCAGAGTGTGGGCAGGGACTCTTTAAGCAGACACATTATCACCCATCTAGTTCTGTGGGATGACAGTGTGGTTAGATTATCAGGGTACAGGTGTATATACACTTTCATCTGGCTTTGTACTAAAGTACTGACACATAGAAAGAGAGATGAGACATATAAGAGATGAGATACCTATTACACACTGTCTGCCCTGCTACATCTCCGTTCTCACAGATATGTGCCTGCCTCCCCCTTCCACCGTATCACTTGTCTCCTTGTAGTTTGCAGCCTCTCTCTCTGCTCACAATGTGCTGGCAGGAAGTGAATCAGTGAGTGTCTCTGAGCTCCGTGCAGGGGGCATGGCTACAGGCTCAGAGCAGAAAGACATCGAAACTCAACAGCACGGCTGTGACACAAAAATCCCATTTATGGCCCGACCCTAAAGTCAGAAGTTATACGGTCATGTCTAGGGGCAACTGAAATTGTGTACAGCACGACTGATAGAGACACGTTGGAATTATATCTGTAAAATACTGCATTTTCTGTTAATAACAGTGAAGAAGAGAAAGTGTTATTTTGTTATCCTGAGTGCATATAAGAAACTTGTCTTTGTGGGAATACCCCTTTAAGTCAAGAAGATGGGGTAGCTCCAGTATCAAGTCAAGCTCCCTCCTCCTCTCGTGACAGAATGCTCTTTTAAATCCAGCGCTTGCGTGGTGCCCCTGTAAGTTCCGTGGCAGTACTGTGTGTCCTCAGCCAGCTTTACAGGTACACCGTGCAGACATGGCAGTCCACGGTGTGCATGAGCTTCAGATTAGCTCGCAAGACACCTGTCTAAAACTCGTACGCATAGCTGTGCTACACACAGTACTGGCGCATGCTTCGATTTGCTTTTAAAGCTGGACGGGACGTGCAGGGCTACAGACGGACAAGTGAACTGTGTTGGAATTCAAAGAGCATTCTGGGATGTTGGGTTTAGGGTTGGAAAGCCAATGGGCTCAGGCTGAAAGGCCGAGAGGGGCTGGAGAGAGCTTGACTGGATAATGGAGATTACCTGTCTCCTTGACTTATTTTCCATTTACCAAAGGGGCAATAAAAGTCGAGGATGACTGGTCCCATTATGAAGCTATTTTTTTTATAAGGAAGCTCTGTTTTTGGCCCATAAGGCAATTGCCATACCCTGGATGGCTGATCGCTCTCCTACTGTATCTCAGTGGAAGAAATTAGTTATCTGACTTTACCTTACAAGAATATAGTTTACAAACACCGCGGCTGCCTGGATAAGTTCCGAAGAGTGTGGGGCTCTGGGTGCTCTTCCCCAGTTTGAGAGAGTCTCTTGTCCCTTTTCAATGAGTGCTATACTCGCAGTACATACTACAGTTGTAAGTGGGTGCGGGGACCCTTCCTGCACTCCTCTGTGCACTGTTGACAGGAGGGATTCCTTAATCTCTAGATGTAGGGTGGCTGGTTACCTTGTTGCCTAACCATTGTCACCACCTTTTCTTTAACTCCATTTCTCTCTTGACACCACTCGACCAGGTTGGTTACTGTTCTATGTATGTATTGGGGAGGGATATACTAGATCGCTGTTTTTGTACAGATGTTATCACAAATGACAAATGATTGTATAAAGATATATGTTGTTATATCTGTTGTACCTCAGCTTATGCTCCTTGTTTTCTTATGTTGTACCGTTTCATTTCTGTGCCAATAAAGCGATTTCTTGCAGGAAAGGTTCAATGTAGAGGACTGAGAATGACCACAATAGAACATTTTGAATTGGAAACTAATGGATAAGCTGTTTTAGGTTTATGGGCCATGGAAAGAGATGACAGGCTCCTTTAAGGAAAAAAAAAGAATTGCACAAAAATTGCTGCTGAACAATTTGTTAGAAACCAGCCTAATGGCACCGCTTTAATGATAGGAAGCAAAAGAAAAAGCTGTGACACTAACTGAGATGAGATTTTGGTACAATTTGACTTGCAGATTTGCTGGGGTGGGGTAGTTGTATCTTGCAGCAGGTCTAAAAGGTAGAGAGCAAAAACTTTATATAAAGTCTTTAAACACGTTACAACTCCTATCTCTGTGGAAGGAAAGTATATATCAAGGGTCAACACATCACAAAGAACACAAAGTAGAGCGTTCCCATCACAATGAACATCTGTAGAGCGTTTCATTGTTTGCTTCTGCATTTAGCGCTTGCAGATCAATGTTGCTCCAGAGTGTGGTTGTTTACACATGTATTAAACATAACTCGATGAAGAAGGTTTCGCTACTATCATATCTCGTTGCTATGGCTACCGGATCCTAGGGACATATTGAGCGTGTGGTGACTAAGAGGATAGCAAAAGGAACATCCATTATGCTGCCGTCTCCTAGTACCGATGTCTCCAAGATGTTGAGTGAAGAAAAGTCGCCTAATGATATTGCTTTTATATTTGTACCAATTACAATGCACATACTATTCTTACTGGGAACTGAAAGTTATAATAAGCACAGAAGAAATGTGTTACCTTAATGGAAATCTACCATCAAAATCCTGGACACTTACTCATAGACCCAGGCACCGTGAACGTGTAATGTTCTTATATGTGTTATCCGTGGACTCCTTCCTTCCAAACTCAACTTTTTTTTGCCTGGATCTATGTGTGGCACCATATTGCTCCATGTAGCCATTGCCGTCTGTGGAGGACTTATGTACGTCCGCAAGCTCCCGGCCGTACATACGTCCCCCATATGGTCATGTGAACACGGCGTTATTGCCCCTAGTTTCTCATGCTTGGTTTTGAAGGTAGATATCCTTTAACAAAGTGAAAATAACAATACAAAACTTTAATGTATCGTCCATATTTGAGTTCAAGTTACAGTGTTTTGTACTGACAGATGTGTAGAGAAGGTGTCACAGCTAAATGTGTTACTCTAGAGAAGAGACAGGTGAGAAGTATGGAAGCCTGTAAGAGCCAATGTCATAACTTATTTCTGTCTGCCCACCTAATGAAAGTATGAAATGTTGTGGATATGTCATGGATACTTGATAGGTACAAGGTTCCACAGTTCAAGTAAGTCCCATAGACCTACATGGAGAGTGGCCACTCTTACCAATTCTCCATTCGAACCAACCAGTGGATCAATATTCTTGATCTATCAGATATCTACCATCTATCAGATATTGACTAATCCTGTGGATATGTCATTAATGCTGTCATTAATAACCCTTTATCCACAGTACAATTATAAGTTATCGCACCATTCCCATGAAAGGACATCCTGAAAGGATGGAAAAATCTACAATTTACTACTACAGAAACGATATCATTAGTCAGGATTAGTGAACCAATTTAGCTTCTCTGATACATTGGTTATAGGTAGAGTTGCATTTAGCTAATTGTTGCTGTTATTTTTGAGACCCACCCACCCATACCTATACAGACAGTCCCCGCGTTACGTACACAATAGGTTCTGTAGGTTTGTTCTTAAGTTGAATTTGAATGTAAGGCGGAATGGTATATTTTATAATTGTAACCTGCAATTTTTTTTTAGGCTTTGTGACAATTGGATTTTAAAAATGTTGGATTGTCATAAGAATCTGTAAATTACCAACATCCAGAGGTCCGTTTGTAACTAGAGGTCATCTGTAACTCAGGTGTTCTTAAGTAGGGGACCGTCTGTATATTGCCTACACCAGGTTAGGGCTGTTGTTTTGCAACTTTTAAGTATGGTTCAGTAGTAAACATCTGGAGCATCTGGAATCAGATGAAAAACGAAGACAAATAAGGTGCAAACCAGAAGTCCTGGTACATGGCAAACTCCTAGAGCTTTGGAGATTGATTTGGGGTTTGTACCCCCTAAGTAGCTAAAACTGCTTTCACTTCTCTGTGAAGACTGTGTACTGAACCCCCCCTGATAACCAACATGGCAGCTTACTGCAGCAATTGGTGGTAGCAGTGATCTTGAGACTTACCTGCAGGTGTCTGCTGTATAATACAACACACACCTGCCCTGTATGGGGAGGGTTCAAGCCCTTGACCCTCTCCATACATCCCTATCTGCTCCATACAGTTACACTATGATGTGTCCCAATATATCTGTCCAGATGATGTTTGCCCCTTTTGTATAAATAATAGGAAAAAAGTACCTGCATTGAAATAATTTGATCATTTACATTCATTCGATCTATTGATTTATACATAACAGTTTCTGCGGTGCCCTTATTGACCCATGTTAGCAATAGTAATTGAAAGTAAACATGTGCAGATGGTAGTATAACTCCCACCATTGTCTTTATTGTGCTGTAAATGGTTTATTCTATACATGGTAACCACGTGCTTACCATTTTACTGGCAGATAAAGGAAAGCCATGGCAACACTAAACCTGCACAAACCTTCCAAGGTCACTCATCTGACAAGCATTGGTCCTGTCACAGCCGCATCTCTCCACATACATCTCATTTTTATCAATTTCAGGATTCCATTACAGCTATTAACATGAAATCTGTTGTATTCTTAAATTCTTAGTAACATTTGAAGGAGTCTTCTGCCCCCTATACTGGTAATGACCTGTCTTTGGGATAGTCCATTAGTAGGTGATTGGTAGGGGTGCAACAATCAGCGACTCTGGCAATCAGGAGTTAGAGGAAAACGGGTCACTAAAGGGGTTATATGGAGGTCTATAAACATGGCTGATTTCTTCTAAAATAAGCTCCTCTCCTGGCCATGGCGATTGTGTGGTATTGAAACTCAACTGTATAGAGTTGAATCGAGCTTAATTGCAATACAACGCACTATGGTCAGGAGAGGAGCTGGTTTTGGAAGCAAGACACCTGGGCACATTTACTAAGGATCCGTCGGACGCATTTCCGTCGTTTTTTTTTCCAATTTGCCCTGAATTGCCCCGGGTTTTTGGCTCACACGATCAGATTGTGGCGCATCGGCGCCAGCTTGCATGTGACACAAATAGGGGGGCGTGGACGGAGGACAACCCAACTGTTTCGGACAAACTGCAGAATTTAAAAATGAAATTGTATCGCAAGATCAGCACTTACATGCATCGGGAAGAAGAAGGTGTACTCCGGCAGACCTTGCAAGAAATTGGACGCACAATCTAAGTGAATCGCGGAAGCTCCAAATCCTCGTCGGACATTCCGCATCGGCGGTGTCAACGGGACGAGTAAGTAAATGTGCCCCACCATGTTTTTCAACCACCGGACGACCCATAATCACAGGGCTTTTTTGCGTCTTCAGGACAAGGGAAAATTTGTCCATTTTTTGCAGTTCTTTTAATGGCTCTAACTTTATTTAACTTTTTGGGCTGCCGATTTAATTTTTGTGGTGCTTTTCCTCGAGCGGGAATTAATCTGATAAATTAAAATGTTTCAGAAAACAGGCGATTGCTGCTGAATGGCTGCAGGATTACTACTGGTATAAATTCCGCACCCATTGCGATATGTATGCAAATAGCCTTAGATGATGGACACAATTGACTTCTATTACACACAGTTACAGTCCGGTACACGCAGCACCTTGAACAAGCTGTGCAGCTACACAGCAAAAAAAGGGTAGCTTCTATTCCCGCCCAGATTTGCGGTGTAGCTGTGGTTTGCGTGAGGCCTTTGTAACAGTTCTCAGTGTTTGGGTGGTGCTGGGTGTAGATAGACCCAGCAGAAACTTTTTATCATGGATCAATCACGGGGATAAACAGAGACATCAATCATTGAAAAACGGAGAAGACAGATGCAGTAAATCCCCCTGCATACTTCTCTCTAGAGTCCCCGGTAGTCATACAGCTGGAGATCCACTATTCAGAATCCCCATCACCCAGACAGCCACCTAAAGCCTGTGCTGTAAATTTACTTGGCATATAGTAACAGCATGACCATGGGCCGTAAATGTAAATCGGGCATTTAGAAATAAGTTAATAATATAGGGGTCTGGAAAACCTCTATATTCCTATGTCCCTAGGAAACAAGACTACTTTACTGTAAGAACTGTGAATGTGTGGAATAGCCTTCCTCAGGCGCTGGTCACAGCAGGGACAGCAGAGAGCTTCAAGAATAATCAAGATGCCATTTTACACCAAAATAACATTGATGGTAAAGATATAATGTAGAATTGTGCTCCTTTACATCCCTTCCTCGTCCAATCCCTTTCCTTCCTTGATGGCCATTTTTCTACCGAACTAACTATATTACTTTGTCCATTAGGGTGTAATATTTCCTATGATGTAGCAGCAGCTTAATAGTTAGAACTCACGCTCCTTGCTGCTACACACTTATGAGTTAAGGCCTTGATAATATTGCTAAGCAACAGGTATCTAAGCACCAGATCGTCCATGGCCTTTGTGATGATTCCTTATAGTATACGCAAGAGCCTCTTGGTTTTCTGTCTTTGTGCACAGAATGAGGAGTTGAGATTGGAATCTGCAGATTGTACAGGTCTCCATATGTTTCTTACTGAACAAGTTCATTAACTTTCCACCAGTTCTTCGCTTACATCAGGAGTGTGAATTACGCCAGACTAATGATATTATGCAAATCCCGCCAAATGGCGCATATGCCTCGGGTTGCCAACACCTGCAGTGATTTTTCTTATGCTGTGACTATTATTCAACAACTTCTTAACACTGTCAGGGAATGTGTGATACACAAAAATGTTAAAAAGTACATTTTTAGCTAAAAATCCCTTGCTCTCTACATACAGTTTTATTAGCTCTTTTTAATGTGTGTAAAAACGGCCATTAGCTTCATGGCCATTATAAAAGCCATTTTTGGTTCTGTATTTTATCACATCTGGAAAACCTTCTTGGCCCCTCCAACCAGTGCCATGAGAGCGGTGTTCATAGAGGGGGTGCATTCAATGATGAGCGCACAACCCCCTGACCTTCTGGAAGTCCATACAAGAAATCCTAAAAGCTGCTGCCATTGGGGTCTCAGTACCATGGATGGATTTAGACAAAGTGGGGACCTGGGCAAAACTAAAAGTCGGTCTGCAAAATAAAACTATTTTATGAACAGTCACAATCAGTAAGAGGCTCCTTTATCCCTGCACAATAATAACACTTTGAAGTTACAAGCAGTAGTATGGTAAGTATCTGTAATATGGGACTGTAGGAGAATGATATAGGAGATAGACAGATGATGCGTAGATTGATGATAGAAGATAAATATAAAAGATGATATATATAGAGGATAGATAGATGCATAAATATAAAGTAGATTATAGATACATGATAGAAAGAGTAGAAGAGATATAGAAGATCCATTGATAGATAAAAGATATATAGATAAATAGATAGACAAAAAGCTAGATAGATAAATGGTTAGAAAGGCAGATTTATAGATAGGAAGTAGAGAAATTATAGGAGATAGATAACTAGACACATAGATGATAGACATATGATAGATGATAAGCATCTTCACCCGGGCATTCAACCAAGGGATATTAAAGGAGCAATACATCCACATGCAGCGGGCCCCTTTAGGACAGGAAACCTTGGGGAAAATGCCCAGTTTGCCGCCCCCTAATGCCAGTAAACTAGTAAACTAGAGGTATTTAATTTATTTAACATACATACACACAACATACATCAGTTACATAACTCTTTGCCATCAAGTTTACACGCCCTTAGCTACCTCCATTTTCCTGATGACTTTTAGGCTCCATGCACACCAATGTATGCCCACTGGGCCTTAGACCTCTCCCCTCTCCATTATGATGCATGGCGCACGGCACCGTAACACGGGGAAAGATTGATATCCTACATTTTCCCCATGTACGTAGTGGTACGGTGCCGCACGTGTGTTGCACTCTATTGCTGTGTGTGCCCATTGCTATGGCTTGGGGCCTTTACAATATCCTCCTCATGTCAAATGGGACACCTCTAAAATGCAACTTTATTAAACTAAATATCTGGCCAAAGATTAATTGCTTCAGTGCCACCCACCTATTTAGAGGGCAACAGTCTCCATGTCAACACAGTCCTATCTCCAGGCAGCATGTTACAGAACAGGTGGAGCTGAAATATCTGCAGGAAGCATGTTATAGAACAGGAGGAGCTGAACAGATTGTACATGGTGTCCCATCTGCAGGTAGTATGTTATAGGGCAGGAAGGGCTGAAATATCCGCAGGTAGAACAGGAATGGCTGTGCAGATCGTAGATAGGGTCCTATTTGCAGGTAGCATGTCATACAGCAGGAACAGCTGAGCAGATTTGTCCTATTTCCAAGCAATATGTTTTAGAGCAGGAGGAGATGATCAGATTGTAAGTAGTGTCCTTTTTTAAGCAGTGTGTTATAGAGCAAGAGAAGCAAATAGTTTAGTGGGAAAAAGTTCAATAACCTGTCCTCAACCAATCTAAACTGCCCATCCTGTTCTTAGATGTCATATAGGCAAGCCTCAGTTACTAATAAATGTAAAATAATAATACAGAGGAGTTGGCCTATTGCTGATTAGCGTCTTCTTAAAGAGGTTTCCCCAGGAAACAAATTAGGCCCTATCCACAGGGGCCTAACTTGCTGATCGGTGGGGTTCTCAGTGATGAGACCCCCACAGATTACGAGAATGACCCTTCGTCGCTCCCCAAGATTAGCGGAGCAGACGGCCAAGTGCCGCCCCCGTCCATACCACATTTGTATCATAAAGATCCCGATGAGCAAAACATTTTAATAAAATAGAATATTGGTTATAATATCATTCTTGAATATGTAAGTTTTTTTTAATATCCACATTATGGCTTTCGTATATTTAGAGGATAGCAACACACGGGTAACTAGGGCAGGAAATGGGTCAGAACATTATTTGACTTTAAAAAAAAAAAAATTTTTTTAAATGCTTTCTAGATACAGATGCATCAGGCAAGCAACTAACGTTAAACAGCTTGTTCTTTAAAGACCCTGACAATAAATCACCTTAAAAAAAAAAAATTGTCAGGATTTTTAGGTTCCATATTAACATTTTGTTCGATGGAACATTCCACAGCACGGCTATGGGGGTCTCATTTCTCAAAATGGTCCAAAAGATTTTGTTATCTTGTCCCCCTTGGCAACCGTTTAATCAAATTCAGCACAGCAACACATGGGCAGCTAAAGCTAGTGCCATTTCAGCCTGTTGGGAGGACTGTGGGGGAAGGGGGGGGGGATGTATCAATCAGAAAACTGGAGTACCGTAATTTGCACCTGAAATGCCCAGCTGCAGGGCAACTAGGTCTTGGTCCCTGCTGGTGCTGGGTTGCTGCGGCGGTGGATGCCATGTGATGCCGCACCTAATAACGCAGTCACCGTGAAGTGGTTGATGGGTTGATGCAATTTGATCAAAATGTAATTAAGAACCTCAAGTTTGTTTTGTACCTGTAGCCTAGTGGCAATAGATCATTGTATGATGTGTGGATGTGCGGTCCAGTTATTTTTTCTCTTCCAACGTTCGATCACATATACTGCAGGTTTGAAACTATTTTAAGCTGTTTTCAGACCCCTCAAAAAGGGGGCATGTCCTCTGTAAAAAGGGGCTTGGACGCAACATAAAATAACCTGTGTGCCAGAAAATTCAATATTGTGATGCAGCAAACTAGACCAACTAATGTGCAAAGTAGGACTCCCCAGTCTTATACTGCTCCAGATTAATCCTCCAGCATCAGACACAGGGATTCATCTGGTGCAGCAGAGAACGGTCTGGTCCTAGTCTGCACTGGTCCAACACATTCATATAACTCCCCCAATGACGTATATAATGAAAATGAGAAAAGAGAACATAAAAATTACAATCAGAAAGGCAAAGTCTCCGTGTTATAAATGTGTATCAGGAGCCCGACTAATCCTCTATAGTAGCTGTGATAGGAGTTGGTGTTCCCCCTGTGGAAAGCCTGGATGGTACAATTGCATCAACCTGATGCCTGAATAGATATTATCTGGAGGGCTTCCTTAAGCCGCTTTTGGAAAATACAAACTTAATTTTTTTTCAGTTTTCAATTAAATTCGTCCACGAGGTGTCGTCCAGATCTTATAGTGCGGTGCAGTTACTTACAAGGCATTGTAAGTAACTGCACCTGACGAAGGCTCCCGCCCAGAGCCGAAACATGCTGTACCTATTAATAATAAAATTATTCTTATGGATAAATACTGTGAACAGATCTCTGAGTGAAGCAGAGCCTATAAGATCGGGACGACACCTCGTGGATTTCTGTTTTACCGCCGGGTCCGTCACTCTGGATGAACGGACCTCTCCACCCAGGGGCAGCAGCTCCTCCACCGTACAGCACGTATATGATATGCTTTCCATACAGCGACATCAGGCGAGAGTCACTCCCTAAGTAATTTTGTTCTTTTTAAAAGATCTCACTTGAGTTCTCTGTGCTCTTTATCTCGTTTCTCTATATTGGCTCTGTTGCCGTACGTCCGCGGAACTCCACGGTCCTCTACCCAACGCCAGTCCCTCTGCAATGAAATTCGTCGTTATAGGTAACAAACACCGACTGTAAGACAATTTTGATAAATGAGACCTAGAACGTCCATGCACAGGTATTCATCAATATGTATCAAGGTATAAAAACCTATTTCTCTTGCTTTAGTTTGCATTTTAAGGCAGTCATTCTGGTAGCGCATTACAAGAATCAAAATGTACATAAAAAAATATTTTATTTCTCCTTTAAAAAGCAAGGTTCCCTTTGCATAAGTGTATTCAGATTGCGTACATCTAGGTCCATACAGCTGCAAAGGGTTGAGTAAGGTAGTCTTGATAGTCATGTCCCACGTGATTTCATACTACCCCATTGCAGGATGGCTGGAGGACCGCCCAGCGGTGCCCTCCAATCTCTTAGTGCAGTTGTCTCGGCTTCTTCATAATCAACATTCTCCCTGTAGAATCTACTTCTGGTCCGGGTGACGAATCTTCTAAAGTCTCTCACTCAAAATGTTGGTTTGTTCATGTACTCCTCCATTGTCTAAAAATAGTACAGACAGTTATTAAAAGGCCAGATTTCATTTACACATTTTTTACTTGTTTCTAACAACAGTAAAAAAAAATGGTCTGAATTCTACTCTAGAGGAGTAATACAGGACTGATTGGGAACAGACCAACCTGAAATTAGGGTTTATTTCTGTCTCTTATCTCAAAAAAGGGCACTTTGACCCCAAAATGCGTTGATGTTGAGACATACGATTGCGCCAAATTTAAAAAAAAATCCTCACATTCCCATCCATTTTTGAGTTTCCACAAACTCCGATACTAGTTGGGTCTGTATTCTGGGAGATACACTTTAGTGGGCACGGTGGCTTAGTGGTTAGCATTAAAGCCTTGCAGCGCTGGGTTCCTGAATTCATGTCCCAGGACCAACATCTGCAAAGAGTTTGTATGTTCTCTCCGTGTTTGCGTGGGTTTCCCCTGGGTCCCCCGGTTTCCTCCCACACTCTAAAACATAAAGGTAGGTTGATTAGATTGTGAGCCCCATTGGGGACAGGGACTGATTTGGAAAGATCTGTGCATCGCTGCGTAACCTGTGTACGCTATATAAATATAAGAATTATTATTATGGGGACCATTTATCAGGCTTTGTGCGCCATTTCGATTATTTTTCCCTTTACCTCACAGCAAGTTTCGTGGAGGGGGTGCAGTCGGCAGTGAAGAGGGCCAGGACTGGACAGTCCTTCTCTGCGCCTGCACACCCGCTATAGTCTGCGACCATCTGCAAAACTGAAAGGTCGCTGGTTAATAGCGCAGACCTACGGCGTAAGATAAATGGCTGTGTCTGCTATTGCCGCTTATCCCATAGTTTAATATACAATTGATAAAATAAAGTCTACATTTTGATAAATTCACTACAGGTGAATATGTTTTAGTGAAAAACATCACATCCACCAACTGCATAGTCCGAATTCTACAGCAAGGTGTGCAGTAAGGAATCCACATTCTGATTTTATTTATTAGTTTTTTTTGCCTTTTCAGATATTAACCATTTAAATCTTCACATCATGTCTGAATTACTTGATACCAATAGAATGTCTTTCTGGAGGAATAGAAATAAGATTTACATGTGAAGAATGGAAGAACATACTCCTGCGGAGACCGTCCTGGAGTATGGCTGGGGTCAGTAACTTTAGTGTTTAACTCTTTAATGAGTGCCATACAGCTATATATGTCCTAAATGAACATTCCCTGTGCATAAAGAACATGTATAGGATGTCATGACAGTTGCACCCTTTAAGCGGCTATAATCTTCTAAATAATGGCACAGTTATGTTGTCAATTTAAAGGGGAGAATTTTCCCTTTACTATTGCACCATTTTGTTTCTATGTTCCACAGAACCGGAGATATCCGCTGTTTAAAAGAACAGTCAGAAACGTTATTTCTTGGTATATTGTAGAAATTATCGATAAGCGGTAGACAGAAACATAGAAGACTGACTCCAGAAATAGATATATTATATACATATAGATATTTAGAAAAAAAAACTTCAAAACTCAATTTTATTACCTAATTAAGGTGAACCTGTCACTAGGTTTCAATAGCCTATGCTATTCTGATTTCAAAAATGCCTTTTCAGCATTCTAAATACTTTTTTTCCACTACTACTTTATTTCATATTACCTGGCTCCCTTCCAGCAGTTTGTGGCAAGCCCCGGGGAAGAAAGGGGGGAGGGGGTCGTATGCAAGCCTGTGTCTCAGTCTCCTTATGCTCCCTCCGCCCCTCCCTTTTTCCTGTCATGTGCATTGAGCAGGCAGGAGAGGGAGGGGTATGCTGTGGATGAGAGGAAGACTGCATCCAGGAGACTGCTGCAGCTGCCTCCATTCCTCCCTTGGGACTCACCACATGCTGCTGGCAGGGAGCCAGGTAAAGTAAGTGCAGTATTCAGAATGCTGACAAAGAAATTTTTTTAATTCAGCATAGCATAGATTATTAGAACCTGTCACCAGCTAAAAATGACATTCGGGGTGACAGGTTTGATTTAATAAATGTATTTCAATATATTATGTGTACCCCAAAATTGTGTCATTGTAACACAAACAAACAAAAAAAAAAAACACTACTGGTTCAGACCTTGTACAGCTACATATGACTCTTTAAGAAGGTGTGCATAAAAAAAAAAAAACAAAAACCACAACCTCAAAACACCAATAAAAGCCAAAATTAATTGTGCAGTGATAAGGGGTTAAAAACACCTACCCCTGAACTTTATTCCAACCTGTAACATATTTAATAGATTTAATCATGTCCTTACTTTCCCTTCTTCACTTAAGGCTGTATAAATTAATACGGGTGAAACCAGATTAACCTGTGTGTACAAGGTCCGAGACCGAAATATCCCACAAAATGGGATTACACAGAAAAGCTTACTGTCCGCGCCCTGTAAGTACCAGCTGGTTGGCAAGCCTGTTTTTTTCCATAGGTTTCTTATCAAAGTTTGAAGACCAGAAATCAAACAAACATGGTCATAGTCAAGAGGCTGGAAATCACCTTCATTCTTATGGTTAAAGGAATTTACCTCTTGTAACATATCAGAATCCTCAATGGCCCTCACCACAGACTCCTTAGAAGTCTCCTGAACTTCACCTCCCATGAGAAATTCGTCCAGTATGAAATACGCTTTTTCAAAGTTAAAAATGATATCAAGCTCACAGACCTAGAAACAACAGAAGAAAACATAATGGTGGTAATATTGTTACTCATCAGCATTTCCAATAAGCCCACAGGGGCTTATTAACCTGTGGGTGGGGTAGCAGAATCCAGGTAGCTACAGACCTTTAACAAGCCATCAAAAAATAAAATTCATAATATATTTTATTAGAATAATAATACACAGAATGCAAAATACCACGTAATAGGGAAAGAAATAGGGGGAAACAAATAGCCCCCGATGGAAATTGGGGCAACCACAGAAAACATAAGCGCCCTAAAGGAACCCCAGAACCTAAAGGTAAGTAAATAGTAATACAGACAAAGAAGTCTGATAAATAGTAAATAATGCAGACGGGAATGTGAACAGAAGAGTATATCCTCAATTCAGTCCTATGTGAAGTGGGGACCGGAGGTACCTTCCGGCTCCCACTGTACACAAAATCAATTGGTGCTTACCCGTAAGCATGGTGATTGGTTCAATGGGGGATCCCCCATCGAACCTATCACCATGCTTACGGACCATAAATATTTAATAGATCTGGGGATCACCCATGAAACCCATATCTACATATTGATAGTTCCTTATTTTTCCTTATTTTTTACCAGAGCGCCTCCTTGCTGTAGATTCACAGGCTGTAACACTGTCCGAGAGCACTTCCCACTTTAAGGATAAACTTTCTCTGCTGCTGTGAGATTATATCAGGCAGAGCGAGAGGGAAATTCTGACAGGCACGGAAGGAAGGGTGAGACAATGTAGCAGCCTGTACATCTGCAGCAGAGAGAGACTCTGGCAACACCCCCCCCCCCCAGGAGCCCTTCCAGCTCATTAGCATAATTGTTAAAGTTGATTTTAGAAGGCAGGAGGTTGTGGATAACAAATATAAGATTACCATAATCACTGGACCTATGAGTAAGTGTCTCTGGTTTAGAATGCTTAATTTTGATGGTAGATTTCATTTAAAAAAACATAACTTACATTTCCAAAGTATTTATCCAGAAGCTCCACAAATCTATGCACCATCTCCAGCGTCAGCAGCTCATTATCTTGATCTTCTATGGCACAGCAGAAGTACAGGCTGGCATATCTAATAATCAGAAGAGAAAATGTATAGGATGCCCTTAATCATGATATACATTATCCCAGCTGGGGTCATTGTTGTTTCCTCCTATGTGCCACAGGGTGCAACTTAAACAATAAATTATATTTGGGAACCCATGAGCTTTATGATCCTAGTTTCCACATATAGAGAATATGTAACCTTATAGTCAGTTGAGTATCTGATCCATGTATAGTACTTAAAGCCATTAATGGTAGTCCTAAAAGTAACCCTTAAATGGTACCTGTATCAGGATCTTACATTTTCACCTAATGATAGTTTCCCATACTCTTTTTAACCCCTTAAGGACGCAGGGTATTTTCGCTAATTTCTCGCTCTCCATCTTCAAAAATCCATAACTTTTTCATTTTTCCGTGTACAGAGCTGTCTGAGGGCTTATTTTGTGCGTAACAAATTTTACTTTCCCATAATGTTATTTATTATTCCATGCCATGTAGTGGGAAGCCGCAAAAAAATTCCAAATGTGGAAAAATTGAAAAAAACTGCATGTGCGTCATGTTCTTGTGGGCTCAGTTTTTACGACTTTCACTCTGCGCTCCAAATAACACCTCTACTTTATTCTTTGGTTCGGTGCGATCGCGGTGATACCAAATTTATATAGGTTTTATTGCGTTTTAATACATTTTCAAAAATTAAACGAATGTGTACAAAAAAGAAAAAAAAAATTTTGCCATCTTCTGACGCAAATAACTTTTTCATACTTTGGCGCATGGAGCTGTGTGAGGTGTCATTTTTTGCGAAATGAGCCAACGTTCTCATTGCTACCGTTTTGAGGACTGTGCGACATTTTGATCATTTTTAATTACATTTTTTATGTCATCTAAAAAGGTGTAAAAGTCGCGTTTTGGACATTTGGGCGCCATTTGCCGTTCCGGAGGTCACCGCCGTCAATAACCGTTTTTATATTTTGATAGATCGGGCATTTTGGGACGCGGCGATACCTAATGTGTCTGTGATTTTTACTATTTCTTATATTTTATATCAGTTCTAGGGAAAGGGGGGTGATTTGAACTTTTAATATTTTATTATTTTTTTACATTTTTTAAACTTTTTTTACATTAACCCTAGATGGTCTGATCGCTCCTGCCATATACTGCAATACTGCTGTATCGCAGTATATGGCATTTCTGCTCACTATACATTACAATGAGCCACAGGCTCATTGTAATGCATATGCAGAAGCCATGTATCCTCGGGTCAAACGAAGACCCGAGGCTACCATGGCAACCGATCGCCGCCCCCCGATGACGTTCGGGGGAGCGGCGATCGGAGGTAAGATGGCGGCGCCCACGCGCCGCCAAATTTAAAGTGCCGCCGGCGACTTTGCCGGCGGCAAAGAAAAGGTTAACACCCGCGATCGGTGCAAGCACCGACCGCGGGTGATAGCGATGGGTCTTTGCTGCGATATGCAGCAAAGCCCATCTCTGTATGAAGAAGGCTCAGCCCGTGAGCCTTCTTCATACAACCTTCACAGCTCCGTGGCGGATATATCCGTCACGGAGCGTGAAGGGGTTAATACCAATCCCCATTCTGCTTTTATAATAAACATTACTGCTTCGTAGAAATAGAGAAAAAACGGGGTGACAGCACGCAGCCCTCTTCCCCGCCACACTAAACGCAGCGGATTGGACCTTTAGGCAGCACAGCATCTGCCTTAAGACACCGCAGGACTCACTGCAGTGTTTGACCTGATGAAGACGCCATTACGGCGTTGAAACGCGTAGTCACATTTCCAATAAAAATAATCAATAATACACCTCCGATGTAGCGCGTCTAACTCTTTCACCCCGTTTTTTTCTCTATTTCTACACAACACATCTGGATCCATTATCTCTCTCCCCCATTTTGTGCATACTTTTGGCGCCTGGCTCTAGACAAATCCCTCACAATTTTTTCCTCTCTTCCTCACATTACTGCTTCCACTCACGTTTAAAAGTACCGTATACATAAGTTTACCTGGTCCCTGCCAGCAACCTGCATAGAAACATGGGGTCGCCTGTTACAATGCTGGAATCATCATCATCATTATCTGCTCGCTGCTCTGCTAGATCTTCAATCATGCTCCAACCACAAAACTAAATTTCACAATAAGTGAAAAATCAACACAATTGATGGCCAGTATTGGACGACAGGGGATTTTACCCTGCTCACAACAGGTATTAGAAGCATGAAGATTCCAGGCTCCAAGGCAAAATATGTAATTCATGTGCCCTCTATAACAATGGTGTGTTCACCCTCAGGCGATAAGGCGACTATTACCACTGCACCCTATAAAGCCACACCCAGTGTTGGAACTTATACACCGATGTTGTGTATGCAATATATTGTTATACCCAGGATGATTCACTGGTTTTATAAGGCATTAAGTGAAGAGGATTAAAATGTGCTTTCCTGAAGATAAAGCTTCTTTTATACAATACAGAATATCAATCTTCCACATTTATCACAGGAATGGGACTATATCTCGTTGTTTCTGAGTCTGTAAAATCTTGCCTTCCGTTTACCTATAAAAGTCATGTGAAAATGAAATCTAGGACAGAGCCTCATAAATATAACAAAAAAAAGAGGAATTCTGTTACCAGTGACCCCCCACAAACCACACACAGTACCTTTTAGATGTGTTTATACATGTTCCTATGATGCCTTCCCTCTATCCATGGGATGAGAGGCATCATTCTTCAAAAAAAGGCTTTATGTCCTCTGTTCTAGTCTCGAAGGTGGGGAGCTGCAGTATAGAGTCAAGCTACCCTGACCTCCTCACAGAGACCGACACTAACCCGGCTGAAGAGAATTGCTAAGGGAGGGGGGAGGAACAAAGCTGAAATCTCTTAATATAGTCCGTGTCACTCTCAAACCCCACCTTCCTGAGGGTGTGGTTAATGATGTAGCCAAGCCGAGTCACACAGAACTACCGTCTCTCTCATCCGTTCCTTGCCCCATCCTCAGGAATTCTCTTAAGCCTCACATAAGAAAAGGAAGCTGTATATGTCTGCAGATGGTCCCTAAGTACTAGTTTCATACGGTAGAATGATGGTAGCAGTGAGACCTGTCAATCATGAACAGGGAAGCAGGGAAGTGCAGAGAACAATGAATCAACTGGACTCACTTACTGTTAGTGGACTTATGTGAGTAACAAAGTTTGACATTTTTTTTTATTTTTTTTTTTAAACATCACAGCCATGGAAAGGAAAGGCTTCATTTAGAGATAAGGGCAATGCTTTTTTAAAAAAAATTTTATAATTTTAATTATAGGTTTTTAATCAAGTATTGATTCTGGATGGGTTAATTTGAAAGACCGGTTCCTTTTAAGCCTTTTTGTACATGCTCTCACAAACTGATCGAGCATGCTTACCTCTGCTCTATTCATGGTCTATGAGAGCACTCTACCAAACCCATTCTGTAACCTGAAATAAAATCTACAGTGTGCTTCATATTTTTATGAATATTTTGCAGCTCCACAAAGAATGAATCATCTTCGGTAAGAGAAATCTGCAGTAAAAAAAAAAATGTTTAAAAATGGACCAGTCAAGTGGAAACAATCTGCTCCATGTTTCACGTTACATCTTAAGATTGATAATAAGATTTGTGTGGCTATACCTGCTAGAGAAAACGTGCGTCCCAGGACAGCAAGGAGGAACCTGCCTGGTAAGGTGGAGGTGGAAATACCAGCACTAGCTACATTCTAGATTCCCACTTTGGGAGTTTCCAGGATAGTTCATGTTATATGTCTGCCAATTTTTGCTTTCCCTTTAAATGTTCCCTTATTGAACTTTAAAGGGAAGGTGTCACCAGAAAATTAACATAACAGGACATGCAGAAAGTACAAGTCACTTATAGAATAAGAAACAAGACAGACAAGGAAACAGGTTTCCTTAGAAAACAATTGGGCACAAGGAGTAATCTACTTTGCTCACTAGGGTCAATCCATTGGTAGTGGGTTTAAAGATCCAAGAAAGGAAGAAAGACAGCAACCCCCTTCAGGAGTAAATTCCCATGTAGTTGATGCTCGCAGCTGATGATCCTGGTGTAGGGATCCACCATAGGTCCAAAAATATTAGAAAGCCACAGCATCCAGTAAAGTGAACAAGTTGGAATTTTCTTCACACGAACATGTGGAGGACGTATAAACGACCCACACAGATGTCTATGACACCCGGGCTCGGTATGGTGAGCACAACGTGTGCTCACTATACCATGCCATGGCCGCAAAAAAGATAGAACATGCTCTATCTTTTGGTTGCAAGCATGGCGTGCAGCACTATTCCATATGGAGAGGGGTGGGCCGAGCAGCACTCTCTTCTCCTACTCTTCACCGCGCCAGACAGCCGGGTGGGCACATGTTTGTGTGCACTCAGCTTTACATCTGCAATGTTTTGTATTACCATTTATCAAAAGATTCATTGACAAAGATTCATGGTGAATAAACCGTTGCAGATGTTATGCTCAGGTGAATAAAATACCAACTTCTTCACTTTAATGGATGCTGTGGCTTTCTCATATTTCTGGCTCTTATGATCCATCACTGCCCTTATAATCACTATGACTATTCCACACTAGACCAGGCTATAAGGCAATGGTGGTCCTAGGCCTTCAGTGTCTGGTCGAACTGAAGTTTTCTTTTTGTAACCTCCTCCCTTTATTCCGGTTTAGTGCTTAGGATGTGTAACTATGGCTCTGGCACTAGTAAAGAGATTCTTGATGTTACTGGAACTTGTAGAAGCCTCAAGGCCACTTTTTTTTTTTTTTAAACAGCTGACATCGCAGAAAAGTCAAGCATTCATGTATATATATGTGTGTAGCTCTCTCAGGGAAAACAATCTGTCTATGACTAGCCTAAGGGTGTAAACAGAGCCTACCCTTGCATTTTTACCAGGACAATGGCAGGGTTGCGTCAATAAAACTTTAGTACTTGAGTGGCCTGTTCTGGCCGCATTAAGTACTAAATCATAATACTAAATCAAACGGTCAAAGCACTAAGGATGCGGCCTGGCACCGGGCTCCCTTTACTTGGCGATGTGACTGGGCCCCAGTACTGCCTTTATAGTGGCCCTGGCTGTATATATGTAAGTCCACTTCAAACTTGGAGATAATATTGCTTTGGCGTACAATATTCACCTTACCTAATGGAAACTTCTCTGAGAAGATTTGCTTCCCATTTTATTCAAGTTTGAAATATTCCAAAGTGCTGTTTCCCCTCTGCATAAATTAACTTGCATTTTAATACCATAGTCCTTTTATGTTTCCTAATTGTGTATACGTCTTTGGCAGGCTTCAGTTAGGAAGCACAGTACGAAGCCTGAGTGCCAGTAAAAGGCCTAAGAAAGAGGAATGCTTTCCCGATATCCAAAAAAAAAAAAAAAAAAAAAAATCAGAGCAGTTCACTTACCTTCACTTTCAATGAAAGTGAAAGTAATACCTAGAATGCAGTGATCTAATAAATTCCAGTATTGGAACATGGGATCATAGAGCCGGGTCTCTGCTGTGTTAAACAATAGTTCAGTTGGCGCCATTAACCCCTTAAGGACCAGGCCCTTTTTCGTTTTTGCGTTTTTATTTTTCACTCCCCACCTTCAAAAATCTATAACTTTTTTATTTTTCCATGTACAGAGCTGTGTGATGGCTTATTTTCTGCGTAACAAATTGCACTTCGTAGTGATGGTATTAAATATTCCATGCCGTGCACTGGGAAGCGGGAAAAAAATTCTAAATGCAGTGAAAATGATGAAAAAACACATTTGCGCCATTTCTTGTGGGCTTGGTTTTTACAGCTTTCACTGTGCACCCCAAATGACATGTCTATTTCATTCATTGGGTCAATACGATCACGGGGATACCAAATTTGTATAGGTTTTATAATGTTTTCATACATTTACAAAAATTAAAACCTCCTGTACAGAAAAAAAATTCTTCATTTTGCAGTGTTCTTGCGCTAATAACTTTTTCATACTTTGGTGTATGGAGCTGTGGGTGGTGTCATTTTTTGCGACTTCTGATGACGTTTTCAATGCTTCTATTTTTAGGACTGTTCGACATTTTGATCACTTTTTATAGAATTTTTTCTATTTTTCAAAATGGCAAAAAAATGCCATTTGCGACTTCGGGCGCTATTTTCCGCTACGGGGTTTAACGCAGTGAAAAACGGTTATTATATTTTGATAGATCGGGCATTTTCGGACACGGCGATACCTATTGTGTTTATGATTTTTACTGTTTATTTATATTTATATCAGTTCTAGGGAAAGGGGGGTGATTTGAATTTTTATGTTTTTTTAATATAATTTTTTTTTTTTTTACTTTTTTTTATTTATTTTTTTTACTATTTTACAGACTCCCTAGGGTACTTTAACCCTAGGTTGTCTGATTGATCCTACCATATACTGCCATACTACAATATGGCAGTATATGGGGATTTTGCATACCATCTATTACAATGTGCAGATCGCACATTATAATAGATAGCCCCGATCATGACAGCCTGGGATCTTTGTGTGATCCCAGGCTGTCATGGCAATGGATCGCCGCTCCCCGGTGACGTCACGGGGAGTGACGATCGGAGCCAAGATGGCGGCGCCCACGCGCCGCCGGCTCTTTAATGCCGCCAAGTGTAATGGTTACGACAAATTTTATTGGTAGCAGTGATATCCAGTAACGCGTTTCGGGGAGACCCCTTCGTCAGACCAGAACTAGTAGAATATATATATATACATAAAATTGATGGAGTACAATGAAATACATGAAGTGTGAACACATATAAATCGATTCGTAATTAATAAAATACAATTATGACGAAAATACATGTATATAAATATAATAAGTTAAAAAGTATTTAATAAATAATTATATTAAAAATACGCGGCAATGTAAAAGATGTATTGATATAAAATAAAGAAAAGAAAAGGGGTGTACAGTACGAGAAAAGTACATAAACATATAGGGAAAGTAGTAACATAATATCTGGGTCATAGAGGATGTACTGGGATGTACTACTCCATGACTGTTCTCTAACACTGATCAAATGTCTGTCTGATAAGAGATCGGCTCTCACCAATACTGCTACTGTGAATATCGATAATATTTGTTGTAAACTTAAAACCTATGAACAACACCCATTATATCATAAACTAAACAATAGATTAAATCTCGAGATAGAATCGTTTGAGAAAGACATTCTCAATAGAAAAACGGGAAAACTTGATAGAGACCGTACTGACTATAATTCTAATAACATCAAATTTTGGACAAAAAACAGTAAAGCTAATCTGTTAAAAACTAGACCCACCAACACGAATAACACACACCCCCCTGGTGGGACCCGTCCATATAGACATCAACCTTCCACCATCACGGCCAAGAATCAACCTATCAAGAATTGGATCAACACAATACATAATAAAACGCAATACAAGAATCCTCCACCAACATCTACCACACATGGACGTACCTTTGTGACCTCTAACAAAGCATCCATTGGTCCAGCCCTACCAGTCACAACAAGTCAGCCCACTAGACCCAAGACTCATCCTACCAAACTCACATCAACAGCTGGATCTCATAATCCTATTTCCAATTGTCCGTTCGATTTCGAACTACCCAAACCTACCTTGCCCTCGGGCAAATTTGTAGAACCCAATACATCTATTTTCACTGTACATGACAGTTTCTTGGGACCCGACAGCCCACAAGAGGATGCTATATTCTTTACCCCGCGAGTCACCTCCCACAAGAGAGGTCACCTCATCGATCCATTACAGGACCCCCCCTCCACCAACGAGTCCAGCTCTTCTTTTTTAGGACTTCCTCAAGAAGTGACAACAAAGACCCCCACGTTCCACTATACACCAAATCTCAAAGAAACGGTGCATATGGCAGCCCCCCTAGGAGTAAAAAGAAAAAATCTCGCAAGAGAGGCACCAGAGGAGGCAAACATAGATCCATGCAGTCCATCCTCAGAAGACGAATCACCAATAGAAACACCAAAACTAAAGAGATCAAAATAACCCCTGATCTCGATACTGCCACTCCCCAGACACCTAGACCTTCAATCTCGATCCCCCAAACATCAGTTGATACGCGCACAGCTAACTCTGCGACTCTAGTTAAAATCTTTAACCTCTCTAACTATGTCTTGAACGAAATCGAGACCAAAACCCTAGAGAAGGGCCTCTCGTTCTGTCCCTCATCAACTTCGGATGACTTTGACCTGTTTGTAGACCTGAACAGATTTATCCGCAAATTAACACTTAAAAGACACTTCAATATAGTAAATCCCAAACAAGACATTAATGAGGAGTGCACCACCACCACCAAACCACCCTCACCCAACCCCGCATCAATTATTCATACAGATCTCAAACCGAGATCTACTTTCTACCCTACCCAACATAAAGGTAACCATATAGAAACGTTCTACACGTTAGTCTCATCTGACTTTAAGAAACTCACGTCCAGCGCACATAAACAACAGAACCAACATACCTTCAGAAGCAATCTCACAACTAAAGAAAGGAAGGCACTTAAGCAACTATCTACTAACGACGAGGTCATTATCAAACCCGCCGACAAAGGGGGTGGGATAGTCCTCCTCAACAAATCTGACTATATCAAAGAATCTTTTCGTCTCCTGTCAGATACGGCCTTCTATTCCAAGTTAGAAAAGAATCCCACACACTTGTTCAAGTCACAACTTTATACACTCTTGGACGAGGGTTTTAAATCAGGAGTCCTCTCCAAAAAGGAGCTCCAATACCTACGAACCGAAGAACCAGCAACGGCAACGTTCTACTATCTACCCAAGGTGCACAAAAACACCACCAACCCACCTGGACGCCCCATCATTTCTGGGATCAATTCCCTCACGGCCAACCTATCCCATTATGTAGATCTGTTTCTACAAAAATACGTTAAGAATTTGGTCTCTTTTACCCTAGACACTTCAGATTTAATCAGACATGTTCTTCCAGTTCCCTGGTCTGATTCCTATTTGTTCATTACCATGGACATTTCCTCCCTCTACACTGTAATCCCCCACGACCTAGGTGTTTATGCGACTTCACAATTCCTTGCCCGTGATCCTAGTATGTCCAACACCCAGAGGGACTTCATCCTGAGGGCTATTACATTTATCCTCCATCATAATTATTTTTCTTTTAATGACCAGATTTTTATACAAAAAAGAGGCACAGCGATGGGTAGTAAATTCGCTCCCAGCTACGCGAACTTATATGTAGGTCTCTTCGAAGAACAGAACATCTTCACGCATTCATCTTATGACCAATGTGTCGTCTATAAGCGATATATAGATGACATCTTTATAATCTGGAAAGGGAGTGAAAAGGAAGCTCTGGATTTCATTGGGGACCTCAACACGAACAAGTGGGGCCTACAGTTTACATCCAATATTACATCCAACTTTGTGGAATTCCTTGATGTCACGGTCTATCATGTGGACCAAAGGATCCTTACCAAAACTTATTTTAAATCCGTTGACAGCAACAGTTACCTAGATTTTGCCAGCAACCATTTCAAAAAATGGAAGACGAATATACCTTTTGGTCAGTTCAAAAGAATAAGGCGAAATTGTACCACCGATGCTGACTATATCACACAGAGCACAGTTTTAAAGGATAGGTTCAAAGCTAAGGGCTACCCCCCTCCTCTCATTTCCTCTGCCTGCGCCAAGGCAGGCGTCTTAAGCCAAGACGAATGCCTTAAACCGAGCATAAAGAAGACCGGAGAAACTTTCAACCGAGCCAACTTTATCACCACATACTCTAATGATGGTGGCAAAATTAAACATATCCTCAAGAAACACTGGAATTTATTACTCCACGACCCATACCTCAAAAATAGCATTTCTGCTAATCCCACCGTCACTTTCCGACGACCGCTTTCTTTAAAAAATATCCTTGCACCTAGTCGGTTACGCACCTCCAAAAAAACAAAACCTGACCTATCCTTCTTTCCAAAAGTCTTAGGCAGTTTTAAATGTGGTCATAACCTCTGCAAGTGCTGCGATACCATCCACCACCGAAGGTCCACTTTACAATCTAATACAACTGGAGAGTCGTTTGAAATTAAAAGTTTCATCAACTGCAGCTCTAACTTTGTTATTTATTTAATTGAATGTACTTGTAAACTACAGTACATTGGCCGCACTATCCAACCACTGAGAGAACGAATGAATAAACATCGGAGTAACATCACGAACGGTTTTCTCCTCCATAGTGTATCAAGACATGCGGCCCTGTACCACAAACAGAACTATAAGGAATTTAGCATAACACCTATTGAACACGTTAGTCCCTCCACCCCCCAGCGTTTCGATCATCTAAAGAAACGCGAAATGTACTGGATTTATAAACTTCAGTGTCTCATGCCTGCCGGTCTCAACGAATCTCTTGAAAATATCTTTTAAATCATACACACATCTCTACTTATACTCTGAGTCCATTTCCACTCCATTGAGGTCAATATATCTTTTAATAGAGTATACAACTCCACACAACACATCTTAATAACGTAGGAAATTTATTTATTAAACAATAGATTACATAATTTCACAAAATATATTTTATTACGTATATAATCTATTCACTGAACATTTTTTACTAGTCAGTTTAATATTTTTGTGTACTTTGTCTCATGTAATTTACTGACCATTATTTTAACACCACTAGGTCTCATGTTTTATCCAATATCTATTTAGCTTATACCAATGGACCTATGACTCACTGCTTATTTATGACTTAGGCATCAAGATTTTTGTCACTTTTATATACCTTATTACGTGTTTCCCCCTAGTTATTTTTTATGTATCTTTATCTACTACCCAAATGTATTATGTATTTATTATTAATTGTATTTTTATTAATTGTGTATCATTCATATGTATTATTTCTTTCATCCATTTATTTATTCAATCACCAAAATTTATCTTTAAATACCTTATCCTACTATTTAGGTGCTGTCATGTTTAGTCCTTTATTCCTTTTCCCATCTGCCATGTACTTACACTCTGCACAGATACACAGTGCCGACATTTGTCATCCCCTGTATCTTATTCACCGAGGTTCCGATCCCAGTGCGTGTGCGCCGGCTTTCAATTTGTGTTGCACTGCACGCCAGCACCAATGCGCATGCGTCTATCCCCACCGCCCGCCGCTCTACACGCAGGCGCCGGCGTCCCCATCCCTATATCAGACCCAATCCCCGCGCGCCTCCTTCAGTAGCTGACCGACTGAGTTCCCTCTCAGCGCTCTTTTGTAAGTACAATGGACTTCATCCTTCTGTTTATCCCTAATGCCTGTTAATTAAAGGTCCATATCTTGATCCCTTGCCTTCCTTTTTTTTTTTCCTTTTCAGTCTGAGTTCCCACTCAGTGGTCCCATGTAAGTCTCCTATCTATTATCAAATTTTTTGAGTTTCAACTTTGCTTCTTAGGCCCTCTAGTAATTATAATTACATTTATTTAATTTTATGTATTAGATTTACCTATCTACTACTTGGCCTTTTCACCCCAATTAATCTATTTACCTATTTTACATCATACATTTACATAAGCCCACTCCATTTCTCATCCTCCACTATCCATCTATCTAATTTCCTGCGCATACATTACAAGTAATGCTCATCCCTTTTATCCTCTATGACCCAGATATTATGTTACTACTTTCCCTATATGTTTATGTACTTTTCTCGTACTGTACACCCCTTTTCTTTTCTTTATTTTATATCAATACATCTTTTACATTGCCGCGTATTTTTAATATAATTATTTATTAAATACTTTTTAACTTATTATATTTATATACATGTATTTTCGTCATAATTGTATTTTATTAATTACGAATCGATTTATATGTGTTCACACTTCATGTATTTCATTGTACTCCATCAATTTTATGTATATATCTATTCTACTAGTTCTGGTCTGACGAAGGGGTCTCCCCGAAACGCGTTACTGGATATCACTGCTACCAATAAAATTTGTCGTAACCATTACACTTGGAGAGATCTTTATTCGGTTACAAGCGCACTTTCCAGGCCCCCTCCACTTTTTCCATTATTGCATTATTCATTTTACGGTACCTCTGGCTACCGGTCTCTCGGAGCGCCCAAAAGTTGCTGCAGTAACCTAGATCAAAACCTCCGCACCATTAAGGATCCTCCCCCATATTGGATAATTATTACCGCTTGTACCCAAGTGGTCACCAGGTGAGCACCCATTTTTCTCACCACATTCGGTTTACCTGTCTCTACGTTATCACGCGAGGCGCCGTCCTCCTTCGTTGTTGTTTTTTTTCTTTTCTCCTTCTCTTTAATGCCGCCGGCAGCTTTGCCGGCGGCAATCAAAGGGTTAACACCCGCGATCGGTGCAAGCACCGATCGCGGGTGTTAGCGACGGGCGTTTGCTTCATTATGAAGCAAACGCCCGGTGAGTATGAAGAGGGCTCAGCCTGTGAGCCCTCGTCATACTCCCCCATGCGCAGTAAGACGTAAGGGTACGTCTTATTGCGCTATGGGGTTAAACGCCATTAAAGATTTTTACAATCTTGCCGCTGTAATTTCCTTAGCCTCAGTATACCCAAGATTTTTGCTACGGAGGATCCAGTGCTAGAGTTGAGCAGACCCGATATTCAAGTTAAGCATTCGTCTTTGGCCGCCTATTCCAGACATATTTCCGGATTGTGGCCAAACAGCCAATGCAGCAAAGGGACCCCCCTAGCAACTAGCCATGGGTATGATTGGCCAGGGGAACATCCCTTTGCCGGATTGGTTGTATGGCCGGCAATATGTTATGTTAGACGACTGAACCAAATGCCAAATTTGACCGTTTGGTCCACTCATTCCTATGCAGCACACATGTTGGTATAGCTATAGGAAGTAAGTGACTAATATTGTATGCAGGGAAGTGGTAGAGGTTGTGTAAGGTATTTGACAATGTACCTCTTGTATACAAGTTTCAAGTCCTTCCAGTCCACAAAGCTGCTCGTCTTAGGACTCCGAGTAAGAATGATTTGCATCAATTCCCGTGTTATCTTGCGTTTCTCTTTCTCCGTCAGAGTTATGTACCATTTCTGCAGTCTCAACTTCCCTTGCCGGCTGAACAAAAGAAGAAATCGAATCTACAAAGAGACACCAGAGGAATGGTAAAGAGCATACCCATGCGTAAAGTGTAGTTCATGAAACTTAACAGAATGGCTCAGAATTCGCTGATAAACTGTGCTGCTCCACAGCCCCTCCCCTCTGTTATGAATAACAGCAGAGGGGAGGGGCTGTGGAAAAATACATTGTAAATAGCTGAAAGCTCTTCAGGCTGAAAGATCCCACCCAAGAGAGCTGCAAACATGGATTAAAAATTCCCATTTCACAGTCCTGCTGCTACATACTACACATAAATGTATGATTAGCACGGCCTATACCTAGCACGGTCTGCTGTTTTTAAGGGTCAAAACAGATGACATATTCCTAACATTACCCATCATATATTTTGAGGAACATTAAACCTAAAATATGTGTCTGTCAAGCCGCAAACTTCCCATAAAAGTTAGAAACTGGGAAAAAAGAATCCCCTGTATCCTCTCCATTATGAGCAAAAATATTGGGAGGCGGGGCAGAGGTTAATTTGTCTGGTCTTGCTTGTAATGAAAAGGCTGAAATGTGACTATACATGGGGCAAAATTAATACAAAATATACCTAATGCCTCCTGTTCTGCTCCAGGTGCCGTAGATTTATCCATTTCATCATCTAAGTATATGGGTGGTGAATAAAGTTACAGAAGTTACAGCCTCACTCTACATTCCCAAACCGATTATTCTCATGGTTTTCCTACTGGTCTTAATAACAGGAGAATGAAATAAAGGGAATTGTAGAGGAGTCTTTAGGGGGAGGGTGTAAGATTAGTGATAAAATGTCAATTACATCATTGGGGATCTCCCAGGCCTTACACTCAGCGGAGGTCGGGGATGGATGCAATACTGTACAGAGGCTATTATGACCTTGCTGCGTTTTTCAATCCAGTGTTTCCTGCTGGATGCGACATATACGGAGCAGACGGGGGCCAAAAAGAATGCCTCATCTGCCAATATAAGTCTATGGACACGTGCAGTGTATATAGCGGTAGCTATCTGGTAAATACACTCAACGTATCCAAAAAAACATGATATTAATGTAGCCGAAGTACTGGAGTAATATCCTGATTCTGTAATTTTCTTATATTCTTATTGTCTAAATTTATTTATTCTTATTTTTTTTTTGTTCTTTTCTATTTTTGTTACATTTGTATGGCGTTGGATGCTCTCCCCAGCGTTTATGTAGCTTTCTGCCATGTATGCCAGTTACCTTACTTATTCGAAAATCATACTGATAGTTCCTTCCCAATTGTGGTTGCAACGCTAACCCTAATGGAAGTGGGATGTGTGTGTGTACTGCACTGTGGATTATGTTGGCACTATATAAATTAATCATGGTAAGTATACATAACACTCAGGTTTGTTTTATTGCAGTGTTGCTGGAAGCCATCTACTGTACAATTAACCCTACCCTGAGTAATAAAGCTATTACACAAGCACAGGGTGAGGTAGAAACTCATTATCATATAATATGTCATTATCTAGCACTGTAAACCTCCCATCCTAATAGGAAGCTACAACAACTCAACAGGCAACTTTTATACTTAGATTACCTGTACAGTAATTGCACATTTTACTAGGCGTTCATGGGATTAGATGTTCTGACACACCAATTATTTTACCGTAACGGAAATATTATGATATTTCTAATAAACAATTAGTGAAAATTTTAAACCTTATTGTGTAATGTAACCAACCCTTTGGGTCTTGTCTTATTATTGTTACTATGTTTTTATTAAATATAGGAAGTACAATAGTATAGATCATAATATGGGCGGTTTTGGCAGAAGCCCAGGCCCAAGTCTTCTTGGGGGCCCATGGCCATCCTCACCATCTAACAAGTTTGACTCTCTTGTAAAGAAATAATAAGGGAAGAGAACATCTCAGAGGTACGTGTTGGCTCTTGAAACACATGTTTGCAAGAGAACTTTGAAGGTCCTGTAATGATCCTCAAAGGGATATTCTCATCTGGACATTCACATTTAATTTGACATATATATGCATTTCTTCATTGGCATGTTATTGGAAAAAAAAATACCAGTGTGAAAATAATTTCCCATACATGCAGCCATGTTATCCCTAAGAAATTAGGTATCTGTCCTTGGATACGACCCCCTCCCTGCACCCTGGCAGCAATGGCCAGACACGTGCCATTGAGCGCTGCATGACCACAGGACAGCTGTGACACATCCAGTAACTCTGGAAAATTTCATATGCAAAAAAATATTTGTTTCTTTGTGCAATCAAAGGACAACAAGTAAGTATATGACACATGAAATCAATTAAATGTTAAAAAGAAGTCTACCACCAGGATGAAGGATTGTAAACCAAGCACACTGACATACCGATGTGTGCCCCCTCTGGAAGAATTTGCTCTTCTTTTAGCTTCTTGTTCTCTTGTTTTTTATTATTAAAAAGGTATTAAAAATTATGCAAATGAACCCGAGGGGCTTTTTTTATTTTAAACCAGGGCATAAGAAGCTAAAAGAAGAGTGGATCCTGCCAGAGGGGTCCCACACCAGTATGTCAGTGTGCTTTGTTTACAATCCTTGGCACTGGTGGTTCCTCCCTTTAAATTGCAGAGATTAAATTAGACCCTCCTAATACTCAAAACATTTGGGAGATCGATAATTCTTTAATATACATAATTATAGAGCTGTTATCGGGAACGTGTCAGCACATTTTCACACATACAGCTAGTGACAGGTTCCTATAGAGCCCTATTAACTGACACCCTTCTTTAGCTAAAAATTTTTTCCTTATATCCCTATAAATCAGCTTTATCATATATTACCTGGCATCAGAAGGGGTGTGTCCTGCTTGGCCAACCCCTCCCATCTACTCCTCCCCATGTCACTTGTCTCTTAGCATTTCATGTGACCAGGGTGATGGCATCTAAATTCCTGTTACATATATGGGGTAGATGTTACAAATGTATCCGTTTGCATGAAATCACAGCAGCCTCCATGGACTTCTACTCCTCCACACCCTCCATGGAGGCTGCTGTGATTTCATGTGATCACATACATACATGGGGTAGACATTACAATTGTATCTGATTGCATGAAATCACAGAAGCCTCCGTGGACTTCTACTCCTCCACACCCTCCATGGAGGCTGCTGTGATTTCATGTGATCATATACATACAAGGGGTAGACATTGAAAATGTAACAAGACCTTAGATGGAATCAATCTGGTCACATGACAAAGTGCCCAATGAAGTAACAGAACTCTCTATGAGAGTGCGTTCACATGTGGCGTTTTGGGCATGCATTTTACCCGTTACCATGCATTTGGCTGCTTTGAAAGCGTTTTACTTCAGGTGCTAACACTTTCACAGCTGCTTACACTTCTAGCAATGAAAGAAAATGCTTTCAAAGCAGCCAAATGCATAGTAACATGTAAAACACCACGTGGGAACGCACCCTCAATGTCCACACAGCAGTGAGACCTGTCAATCAGAAACAGGGAGGCAGGACAGTAACTACTGAATATGCTGGTTTTACACTCACTTAGGGCTCTCGCTCAGGGCTCTCATACATGGTAGTGTGAATGAGAACTTACCATGAGATATTAATTTTCTCCAATGTTCCTGAAAAAAGATATCCTCGTACAGGACATTGGCCCACATCTATCAAAAAAGTGTAAACTGCACTATGTGCAGTTTGCCTGTGTAGTGTGCAGAGGGCGCCAGATTCATGATTTGTGCCGCAGGTTCTTCATGAATCTGTCGCTCCCTGCACTGCCCAACAGAGTGTGCAACCTTTTTTTTGGTGCACCTTTAACATAGGACGTTGGACACAATTCTGTCCGACTCTGCATGATAAATGTGTCGCACGGTGTGAGTGTGCACCAGAATCCCCCTTTCAGTGCAGAATTTTGTGTGGTGTTGGATATAGTGCAGCTGTGACTATAGCGGACACTTTATAAATACACGTGTAAGCAGTCTGCACGGAAAAGAATAAGCAAAGTCAGACAAAAAATGGGTGCAGGGGCTTTAATAAACGTGGGCCAATCACTTTGTGAAAGCATGCTGCTCACCAACAAGAGCTGTCCAGAGTGACCCAGATGTGAGGTCACACGGTGGAAATTGCTGCTTAGAAGAAAACCATAAATAGAGCAATTTTACAAGTGGATGATCTTCTGCTAAGTGTTTATGAAGCCCCAAAGGCTGAACTCTTCCAATAACATGTGTCATGTACCAACATGATACTATCGCTAGTATTTAAATACAAACACATCTAAACATAACATTGTCTTTCTGGACTTAGGTTGCAAAGTCAGCCAAAGGAGAAGTGGGCCGGTTCATAATAAAGACAATAGAACTGGAAAGTCCACAAATTAAACTTGGAAAAATTAGAACAAATACCTATTTATGTGTCTAGCAGCGTCCTCCAAAATCTGTTATGCATAAACAAAACAAAGACTATATAGGCGTGACCAAGCCGATTCTCCTCTTGTAGGCCCGGGATGCTTCCCTGCGGCAACCATTTTGCACCAATCCTTATAAATTCTAGTCTATAAGTGTTCTGTGAAAAATGAGACTAGACTAGGATACATTCTAGATTTCAACAACCCCCCCATCTTTCCCTGTTAGGGTCTTTTCAGCTCCCTCCAAGTCTCTACTTCCCTGGCCTATTGTATCGATATTGCTAAAATTTACAGGACAAGGGCCTATGAGCTAAACCCCTTCCACCCAAACTAGGGAATAATAGGGGAATTGTGGCCACAGCTTTATCTCTATACCATATAATGTAACCTCCTGGTTTCTAGACTAATACTACAGTGCCGTGCACACTCCAATTCCAAAAAAAAATTTTATCACCGGTCCTACCCTTCCCACGTTTTGGAAAAGTGCCTGGAGAAGCACAAATGTATCAAAAGTCTCAAGTGGGTTGGAAAAGGAAAAGGGGCAGGTGGAAGGATGTGGAAGCCAAATTGAGAGAGCTGGATGAAGGTGAGGAACAAGTACAAGAACAAGACAGGTCTTGTGAGAGTCCTCAGACTGTAGTAATTAGTATCCATAGTGATTTAGGTGTTGATTGCCCACCACTAAAAGTAGCCAAAATGTGAGGCATTTGGGAATCAGACCTGGACCCTCTAGCTAAAGAAGCCAACTGCTCATATGAATCACATTTTGTATAACACCATGTATCAGGTCATGTATTAGGAGGAGGAATAGCACATAGTAGTTGACAAACCATCAACTTCCAGTATGATAAACCGGGGTCACGTACTCATAGATCCAAACACTGTGACTGTGCTAATCTTCTTATATTTGTTATCCATGGCTCCTGTGGGTGTTACCAGATCCCCTCCATGCTGCAACTTCACAGGCGCTTCCCCCTCCTTCTGTGTGCTAGAACTTCCTCTGCTGCAGTGAGATTACATCAGGCAGAGGGAAAGGGGAGTGCTGAGGGAGCCTGTGAAACAGCCTGTGACTCTGCAGCAAAGAGGAACTATTTTTAAAAGTTGATTTTAGAGGCCATGTATAACAAATTTAAGAAGAGTCATGGTGCCTGGGTCTATGAGAAAGTGTCCCTGGATTATCAGGATGGATTTTAGAGCTTATTCACATGGCCGTCCCCATAGACGGCAATAGCGGCGGGGCGAAGATGCGGTGCCACACATGTGTGGCACCGATCCGGCCCGCACACCGCAAAAAGATAGAGTATGCTCTATCTTTTGGCATGTGTGCGGCCGTGCGCCGCTTTTCTCTATGGAGGGAGGAGGGGCCGCCTCCTCCTCCTCCTCTCCAGCACACAGCGTGTGAATGTACCCTTAATTGTAGATTTCCTTTAAATGTCAACTTAAACGGGTCTCTTGAGATGCTGGACATTGCATTTTGGAACTTGGGCACAGAAATGCCAGTTCTGTGGCTGGGGAAGAACAATTAAAGTCCAGCAAGGCCCAATCTAAAACTGAGGAGAATGAGACAGTCATCCTGAAGGTATCCACAGGAACATTTGCTTTGGAAATGGTCCATGCAGTCTAGGAGGCCTTCGTACTTGAGGGAAAAAGCCCCCCGAACAGTGATGCAAAGCGGCAGGTAACTTAGACATAAGTCACCTCCCCTCTATGCAAAGAGGAGCCCTGCAAAAAAGCGTGACTTGGCACAACCTTTAAATATGAAATTTCAATGTTGTTAGTTACCGACTAGCACCCATTGTAGCCATTCACTGCACCTTCAAACTTGCGCCATCCTGTGGCTGGGGATTCAGCAATCCGCATACCTGTGCTCTTAGCTTTACCTTCACCTCCACATTGTTAGAAATCTACAGGACTGATGCTTGAACTCTGACCTTAAGTTTCACATTGTTGACAGAAGGGTGTGTGCCACCTGTCTGGCATTTTTCTTTAGCCTTTGATTACTTGGCAATCCTGTAGGCACAGCCCTGAACTTGCCACAATCCCCTGTGACAATCCAACCAGGACCAGACTAGTCAACTTACCGAAAAACAAACTTTGGCTCAGAGGCATAAAAAGTACATACATGTTAGAGTATACGGCCACAGTATACTCTATGTTAGCTTACAGAATACTGCCACAGTATACTCTATGTTAGCTTATGGTATACTGCCACTGTATACTCTATGTTAGCTTACAGAATGCTGCCACAGTATACTCTATGTTAGCTTATGGTATACTGCCACAGTATACTCTATGTTAGCTTACAGTATACTGCCACAGTATACTCTATGTTAGCTTATGGTATACTGCCACTGTATACTATATGTTAGCTTACAGAATACTGCCACAGTATACTATATGTTAGCTTATGGTATACTGCCACAGTATACTCTATGTTAGCTTATGGTATACTGCCACTGTATACTCTATGTTAGCTTACAGTATGCAGCCACATTCAAGGACAGTTTTTAATAATCTTCTCCATTTTCACATTTCTGTCACTGAGGGAATAATTTAACAACAAAAACATTAGAAGATGACTGGTTATTAAAGCATAACCCACTGTGACTTCCCCCATCTACAACCTGCCAGCTCTGGAAGAACAAGCAGAACACAGCATGCAGTGGGTGTCATGCATCACCAAAGACGTCTTCTAAAAATTACATTTTACACCGAGAAAAAAAATTGGAACTATTTAGGATTTACTCATAACCAAATCTAGCTGCCCAGTTAATCTGTCATGTAACAGCCTGTGTGTACAGACTTAAGGCAAGTGCATTGACTGGAAGAGTCCCAGGTACCGGCACTTCCTATCATTGGAACGGTTCCTTCCACTTTACTAAAAGCAAAGTGATATTTGACCAAATATAATATAATGGGTTACTTAATATGGCAATACAATATTGTAGGGCAAATGGACATCATTTAGGGGTCTCTTTCCACTCCTCTTAATTGGCCAAAACAGAAATGCTGCAATGAACAGATTCAATGTTGCCAGACACCTGGCTTGTCCATATAATACATGGTCCCAGACTTGTTAGCTCTTCAAACATAGATTTATGGCATATCGGAAAAAAAGTTTGATTTGTTTTGGCATTTGAAAGGTGTTTGCTGACATAAAAAGTATGATATAATCACCTGTCCTGAAATCATAAAAACACAGTCCCCTGTGTTAATACTATGTGGAAAGACCACAACTCCACTCATGGAGGGTTCCTGATGGCTGGACTCACAGCAATCAGACACTTAAGGCCACAGTCACACGTACTGCTAGGCTTCAGTCATAACGTGACGCTAGTGCACAGGGGGAGATCCTCGGCCCGAACACACATGCGTTTCCATGGAAACGCATGCGATTGATAAGCCGATTGCATGTGTTTCTCTGGAAATGCATGTGTGTTCGGGCAGAGGACCGCCCCTTGTGCGCTGGCATCGCGTTATGAACGGACGCCTAGCGGTACGTGTGACCGCGGCCTTACACTTAAGATTATTCTTGTCCGTGTGCTTTCTGTTCATTCAATGGACAGCACATAAACACACAAACTCAATAATATACAGGTGGTCCACTACTTAAGAACACCTGACTTACAGACTACCCCTAGTTACAGACGGACCTCTTTGTCCTCTGGATGCTTTACATTAGGACCAGGCTGCAATTTTCAGCTGTCTATAATGAAGCTTTATTGATTATTCTTGGTCCAATTACAGCATAAAATTTTTAAACTCCAATTGTCACTGGGGCAAAAAAAAAGATGCCTGGAACTATAAAAATATACAGTTTCCATAGGTTTGTTCTCATCTTGTATGTATCCCGGGGACTGCCTGTAGTACAATGGTGCTGAGAAAGAATGAAACCCCCTTTTATAGTGATTGTGGGGTGTCCCAACATTAGGTCCTCCAGTCATGGCAGGAAGGGGGTAACAGGTTGCCTACAGATCCCTAGCTTGTTCCCTTCTATGGGCGAGCTACTATACTATTACATCCTCAGGGGAAGAATGGACCAAACACAAAAGTCATTCGCGAAACTGGCCCAGAAGCCCCGGTTTGGATGACAGCTGTTCAAGATCAGATTTTTTAAATATCCCGACCCCCCCCCCCCCACCCACCCACAACTAAGATTGGGTCTCGTTGGTTGTCTATTCAGTAAGTAAGGCATACCTGTTTTATCTAGGTTTCCATTTGGGAACCTGCTGGAAAAAAAAAAACTATAAAAAAAAAAGGAAATTTTTTCAGGGGGTTCTTACTTAGGCCCCTGAAGAATATGACACATTAATAAATTCTACTCAAACTCAGACTGAAGAATATTTTAAAATAACTTTTTCAGGGATCCCAAATGAGGACATGGAAAAAACATTCCTAGTTTATTGATTAGGCAGTCAATAAGACAGTAATCTTAGTTTAGGGGGGGGGGGGGTATTTAAGCTTCACTTAAAAGGGAACCCGTCATCAGGAGCCCTTTTTCTCCCTCCCCCAGAGAGAATAGTGTACACATTGCCAAAGTGTATATAGTAAAACTGTCAGAATAAAAGATAAGTTAGATAAAAGTTTACCTTTCTGTATGCAGAGCTGTGTCCCTAGTCCCATGGGAGTGGCCAGTGAGGATTGGGGGTCCTGAGGGCGATGAGGGGGAGGTGATACGGGGGACATGGGAGTTTTTTTAAAATTTGAAATCAACACATAATGGAGCGGTTTCCTGAGCGTGTGTGGGCAGGGTTCCACTCCTCACTAACTACTCCCATGGAACTTGGGACACAGCACTGCATACAGAAAGAGGTAAGTTAGATGAAGGTTTACATATTTTTGGAAATAGACAGTTTTATTATAAAAATTATTTGGCATTGTGCACATTATTCCCTATGGGGAAGCCAGAAAAAGGGCTCCTGATGATAGGTTCCCTTTAAACCTCCCAGGAAAACCCCTTTACATGTATAAGGCCTACTGTATGTCTATATCTCTCCTCCACCAAATGTCTTACTTCCTGCATCAAGAGCTGATCCCCTGGACAAAGCAGAACTATGAACCTACTGTTTGACTCCAATTATATTTAGGTTGTAAGCTTTTATGTGCTGATGGTCTAATTTTTTTGTAGTTTATTGTTTCCATTCTTTTACTTATTATACCTTGTGTTACCCCTTTCATCCTCATAGACTGTAAGCTCTTGTGTCACCCTCTTCACACTAATAGGTTGTAAGCTCTTGTGTCACCTCCTTCACACTAATAGGTTGTAAGCTCTTGGGAGCAGAGCCCTCATTCCTATTGTTTCCATATGTTTTACTTGTTTTGCCTTAATTTATTTGTTTATGTCTCCTATGATTTAAAAGCGCTACGAATATGATGGAACTATATAAATAACGATGATTATTGTTACATATTTGTAAAGATCTGTGTAATATATTGGAGCTATATAAATGAAGACTATTATCTCCAGATTCCATAATGAACCAGGAGAACCCATAAACAATAATGCATGCCCGTCCTAATAGACCAGACACTCTGATACTTCTGCATTTGCTACATGAACCCTGCCGAATATTGGCACCGTTGTATAATAGATCACCCAGCATGATGCTAGTCCCCTGACAATTTTCATCACTACCACAAGAAGCTTAGGAGAAGGACAAATAGAACAAAGGCAGTTTCCTCAGGGTTTATTGCTAAGCCCCTCATCTGAGCTGCGGCTGTAATATTCAGCATTTTCACAAATAAGAACCAGAAAGCAGAAGTGATAAGAAATAATCTGATATATGCAACGACTGAGCACAGTCACAAGGCATCCCTAAAAACTGGCACATATTAATAAAAATGATAGCATACATGAATTATGGACATTTAGGCACTTGAAGTGCTGCCATATGTGCCCACACGGCACCAGAAGCAATACCACTGAGAAAATCTGCACTACATGGAATCCAATATAATTCCCAGGCAGGAGGAGGTAAATATGACCCAAAGCAGTGTGCTGAGTATTATGGATCTTTTCACTGTGGATCAGTAATACTGGCCCTAATAATAGGCACAGAGATGACCAGAACACACATAGGACATGAGCCCCCTGACCCGCTGGTGGTCCACAGGGCACGGGACATGGCAGGAAGTCACAAAAACTTCTGCCAATAGGTCAAGTGACTTGTAGCTTCCCCGGGCAGAAGGGAAAAGTTTACCCAGGTAAGTACAATATGGGTGACCCTATAAGGGTATTGTACCCAGGTAAACTTTTGTAGCAAACCCCTTAGCTCCATATGCAATCAAAAAGGTTGAAAAAACACCAGAGCCTACTAACTGTAGGAAAATCAGTTTGATGCAATGATAGGATGACAAATGACAACTACTGCTATAGTGCTGGAGACAATTAGCAAGCAAATAAAAGTTTTATAGCATGTCCCATACTAGTTCCTACTCATATACTGCCTTGTCACCAGTTATAGCTGACAGCAACATTATCAGGATTATATTATGATCACAGACAAAGAAAAAATTAAATACCTACCATTACATAGATCAGGGGTGGGTAAGTAATTTTCCCATGGGGCCACATTAGAAAAAGGAAAGGTTTTAGAGGGATGGACTAATATACCGTACTTAACTCAGTTCTACCCAATACTCAGGAGCGGTAGCAGCTGCTATGGGGCCCACAGTGTAAGGGGGCCCCGACATCACACATTTATACACTATACAGGTCTGAGTATACAAATATGTATATTTTGTGAGGAATTGGGGGTCTCATTCAGAAGTCTATGCTATGTGGCCCTGCCTCTCCTAGTAACACCACTGCCAATAACTATATACAGCATAACCATTCTCTACATAACAAAACTGTAAATAAATGTAATAAAACATTACAATGATTCAATGAAATTATGGAGAAACTAATTGCATCATTATTAAATGAACGGCAGGAGAGGGAAAATTTTTCAACGATCTCAAAGGGGCCGGTTAGAGGTGGTTAGAGCGCTGGATGTGGCTCACAGGCTGTAAAATGCCCAGGTCTGGTTAAGCCCCTGTATCCTGTATCCGTCCATCCTGCGATGCCCCTTGCAGCTGCCTGCATCCATCCTGCATTGCTACCTACAGCAGCCTGTATCCTGTATACTTCCTGCATGCTTACAAAGAGCAGTCTGTATCCATCCTCCATGGTTACTTACTAGATGTCACCCGCAGCAGCCCCTACCCTGCCCTGTCCCCTGCAGCAGCCCATACCCTGCCCTGTCACCCGCAGCAGCCCATACCCTGCCCTGTCACCCGCAGCAGCCCATACCCTGCCCTGTCACCCGCAGCAGCCCATACCCTGCCCTGTCACCCGCAGCAGCCCATACCCTGCCCTGTCACCCGCAGCAGCCCATACCCTGCCCTGTCACCCGCAGCAGCCCATACCCTGCCCTGTCACCCGCAGCAGCCCATACCCTGCCCTGTCACCCGCAGCAGCCCATACCCTGCCCTGTCACCCGCAGCAGCCCATACCCTGCCCTGTCACCCGCAGCAGCCCATACCCTGCCCTGTCACCCGCAGCAGCCCATACCCTGCCCTGTCACCTGCAGCAGCCCATACCCTGCCCTGTCACCCGCAGCAGCCCCTACCCTGCCCTGTCACCTGCAGCAGCCCATACCCTGCCCTGTCAACCGCAGCAGCCTGTACCTTTGTCTGTGTCTGGACATGGTCTGGAGTACTTAATATCTAAGACAATAGAAACCGCACACTCTTTTCTAATGGTGGTGCTCAATGTGGGATTCTCAATCCAATCTGTATCCAATCGGAAAACATGGCACACACTTTCTGTATTCTTATTTCTCTCTTTTTTTTATTTCTAACAAAATTTTTCACATGATATAGCCTTCACCATAAACAACAAATCAGTGAGAATTTTTCAAAAGAGACAGATTACAAAATTACGACGTTTCGGTCATCCCGACCTCTGTCAAGTTAGATCTGACTGCAAGTTGTGTAGTAGGAGGTTTTGGTGAGGCTTTATCATGTGAAAAATGTTGTCAAAAATAAAAAAAAAAGAGAAATAAGAATACAGAAAGTGTGTGCCATGTTTTCCGATTGGATGGTCTGGAGTACTGGCAGTACACAGGAGGTGACCCCGCACCTCCGAACATGACATCAGGAAGCAGCTCACACACCGCGGCTTTTCCCTTTATACGGCAGAGCCAGGGAATAACAGGGTTAATGCAGAATACTACCCCCCCCCTTTTCAGGAGCCCTTTAACCCTGTCAAAGGAAGCGCTCCCCCGAGCTGCTTCAATCACAGCCGGAGACAGGTGCCCGTCATGTGTTCAGCAGCCCCCAGCGCCAAAACCCCCGGCACTTGAGCCCCCAGCCCTAAAGCCCTCGGCATCTGAGCCCCCAGCCCCGGCACCTGAGCCCCCAGCACCAGAGCCCCCAGCCCCGTTCTCACCATTTCTGTTCCGGCGGAAAAGGAAGACACAGGTGACAGCGACAGAGGTGAGACTGGTACAAGCACTTCACCGGCGGCGCCCCGCCCACCTGTACGATGCCCCGCCCATCCATACACCTGCCGCTTATTGACCACGCCCTCCGGTTTACGACACGCCCTCGGATTCTATGAGCCCAGCAAACCGCTCGCTCTGCATATGAGCGGCTCCTAGCAATAAGGTCAGCGGACCGCACCCTCATTCTCCGCCGGACCACGCCCACTCCCGTGTCCTCCCTGTACCACGCACCAGTGTGCGCCGCCGCTCCCGCCCGCACAGTACGTGTCCGTGTCGTGTCACCATTCACACTGAAGTTGTGACTGTCAAGCGAGTTACATCGGGCGGTCACCTATTTATATAGAAAAAGCCCATTACCGACCTGTGACACTGCAGATCCTAATGACCCATCTCTCCGGTGACCTGCACTAGGATGGCGGCGTACACCCCGGCACTAAGAGGTGCAGGTGCATAAGGTGCACCTCTCTGAGCCCCAGGCAGAATAATAGGCTCCACAGGTGCAGCAGCCCATGGGCAAGGTGTGCAGGGAGCTAGGGTGTTGCCTGCCTCTAGTTCAGGCTCAGTTCACATCTGCATTTAGCCTTCTGTTTTTTCAAATAACTAATTGTTTTTTTTAACGGACGACTGAATGGACCTGAACAAAGTACTACAGCCACTGTAATTTATTCGTTCTTAAAAACACATGCATAAGGGTGAAGACACACATGGCGTTTTTAGGCCATTTTTGGACCGTTTTCAGATCGTTCAAAACGCATGCGTTTTTGAAAAACGCATGCGTTTTTGACAGGTTTGAGCAATTATCTTAATTCAAACTGGTCAAAAACGCATGCGTTTTTTAACGATCTGAAAATGCACTAACTAAAAACGGCCTAAAAACGCCATGTGTGTCTTCTCCCTAAGGCCAGCGCCACACAGGGCGCTTTGTCTGCGCTTGCAAACGCAGACAAAGTCGCGCCCATCGGGGCGGGCCTCGGCCCAATCGCATCGGCGGTTCTAAGGAAACGCCTGCGATCGGGAACGAGCCGCCGGTGTTTCGCGTTAAATTAACGCAAAACACCGGCGGCTCGTTCCCAATCGAGTGTGGCTCTTCCTGAAGGTGAGAATGCAGTCAGTGGATACCCATTCCTGAGATAGGAGCAGGTCTCAGCTCTGAAACCCAAACCTTTCTGTATTTATTACACATACGGTAAGTGTATTGTAAATTCCTGATGTGGAAACACTTTCTTATGACTCCTTAAAAAACATTCACCCCCACCCTCTCCCAATTCAGCAAACCCCATAAGCTGACTATAAAACATAGGAATAAGGTCAGTGGTTGTCCCCTGAATAATAATAAACATATACTGTACAGACACAGATACAATCCAGCAGTACAGTATCAATAATACAGTGATTGGTAGAAAGAAAATAAGACATAGTAACAAGTAAAACCAAACTGTAGAGACCCCTAAACCAGAACCAGCTCCTGCTTGGAGAAAGCCGCAGCAACATGTACCATGTGCAGGTTACAAAGGACCACAAAAAAGTCAGGAACCCTGCCTGCATGCAATAGCAGCACGTAGGGAACCCAGGGGTGGTAAGCACAACTGGGTCAGACTCCAGTTGAGAACTTACTTGTAAACTGGGGACATACAGGTCACAAGAAGGAAACTGTAATAATCGTACAGATGGTCATCTGCCTCATTAGAGCTCCCTGTTAAAGGGAACCTGTCATCAGGTTTTGATCTGTCAACCTTATGACAGGTTTTGTAGTTTTCAACGCCCAGAAACCAAACACGCTATTCTCAAAAAAGTCCTGTTGAGGATAAATTTAAAAAGTCATGGGGTTGGTTCACAGAGTATCTGAGTCATGGAGTCATCCTGTGAATCTCTCCCATCATCCCCATCCTCTCTCCTAGTGATGTAGTTCCAATCCGGCTTGGGGCATGCACACTGAGCAGTGGGGTTTATACCACAGCTTCACTATCTCTATGCGCATGCGCTGAGCTAACCTTACTTCTCAGTGCTCATGGCAGATGACCTATAAGTCACAATCACCTTCTTATATCATGGTGGGGGTGGGTTTAAATGAAGAAGTTGGTAAGATTATGTGCTTGAAGGCAGGGGACAAGGTTACTGTGACAAAACCCAAATGTAACCAAAGTTTTTGTAAAGCTTAGGTTTGTAGCTCTACAATCACTATGGTAGAAGGGTAAGGACACACAGTCCTGCTATTTGGAGGGTGAGACAGTGTAACAGTCTATAAAGCCAGACCACGGAGGGGCTAGGGTAGCCCCTCAGACTCATAAGAATAATTTTTTAAAGTTGATTTTAGAAGGAAGGAGGACATGGATAACAAATATAAGAAGATTATCACAGTCACACTGCCTGGATCTATGTGTAAGTGTCCCTGGTTTATCATGACAGATTCTGATGGTAGATTTCCTCTAATGTTATGGATGATTGAAGAATATTTCCCAGTCTTATAAAAGGAGTCAGACTCATAAGATTAGTCAGGGCCCAATGGGTTACAACTTCTCCCAAGGACACACATTGATCTTCCTTTCTTCCAGGTAGGTCTCCCATTGTGTGAATTGGTCTCAGAGCTCCATGATGTGAGAGTGTCTTATTTTTAGCCCAGGTAAATTGGTTTCATGGTTTGTGATGTCATTGTGCGTCAGGCACAGCAAGCCTGTTTATCCTCTTCCATCAATCCTGCCAAACAAGTTCAACACGATCCCTGAAAGCTCAGCGTCTCGCTTACACTAAGGCCTCTTACTATTACATAGAGTACACAGAAGGGAAGAGCCGGGAAGACGGAAAGCCTGAGAAAGTAACACTATCATTACTCTACGTCATATTTACACTCATTGATAACCTGACAACTGCTCTTGGATCCTTCATTTTTGGGGAAAAAAAAGTTACTGCTCCATATCATTCATATATTATTAAAGAGAATCCTTATTTTATTTTAAGAGACATGAGCTTAACCCATTCCCGCCCATGCCCTTTTTCATTTTTGCGTTTTCACTTTTTGCTCCCCTCCTGAAAAAAAAATTTGTATGAGGACTTTTTTTCTGCCTAAAAAATTGCACTACCTTGTTATGGTATTTAATATAATAATCTCTATTTATATAGCGCCATCATATTCCATAGCGCTTTCCAAATCATAGGGGAGAAATACAAATATAATATTACATTACAGAGAACAGTGATATGGAACAATAGAAGAGAGGTCCCTGCTCACAAGAGCTTACAGTCTATGAGGATGAGGGGTAGACACAAGAGCTTACAGTCTATGAGGATGAGGGGGTGACACAAGAGCTTACAGTCTATGAGGATGAGGGGGTGACACAAGAGCTTACAGTCTATGAGGATAAGGGGGTGACACAAGAGCTTACAGTCTATGAGGATGAGGGGTAGACACAAGAGCTTACAGTCTATGAGGATGAGGGGGTGACACAAGAGCTTACAGTCTATGAGGATGAGGGGGTGACACAAGAGCTTACAGTCTATGAGGATAAGGGGGTGACACAAGAGCTTACAGTCTATGAGGATGAGGGGGTGACACAAGAGCTTACTGTCTATGAGGATGAGGGAGTGACACAAGAGCTTACAGTCTATGAGGATGAGGGGGTGACACAAGAGCTTACTGTCTATGAGGATGAGGGAGTGACACAAGAGCTTACAGTCTATGAGGATGAGGGGGTGACACAAGAGCTTACAGTCTATGAGGATTAGGGAGTGACACAAGAACTTACAGTCTATGAGAATGAGGGGGTGACACAAGAGCTTACAGTCTGAGGATAAGGGGATGACACAATAGCCTACAGTCTATGAGGATGAGGGGGTGACAAAAGAGCTTACTGTCTATGAGGTGACATAAGAGCTTACAGTCTATGAGGATGAGGGAGTGACACAAGAGCTTACAGTCTATGAGGATGAGGTGGTGACTAGAGATGAGCGAACATACTCGTCCGAGCTTGATGCTCGATCGAGCATTAGCGTACTCGTAACTGCTCGTTGCTCGGACGAGTATTTCGCCCGCTCGAGAAAATGGCAGCTCCCGCCGTTTTGCTTTTTGGCGGCCAGAAACAGAGCCAATCACAAGCCAGGAGACTCTGCACTCCACCCAGCATGACGTGGTACCCTTACACGTCGATAGCAGTGGTTGGCTGGCCAGATCAGGTGACCCTGGGATAGACTAGCCGCTGCCCGCGCTGCTCGGATCATTCTATGTCTGGATGCCGCTGGGGAGAGAGCTGCTGCTGGTCAGGGAAAGCGTTAGGGTGTTCTATTAGCTTACTGTTAGGCAGGAGTGATTCTACAACAACCCAACAGCCCTTCTTAGGGCTACAATAACGTTATACTTTTTTTTTTATTTGCTTGTGGCTGGGCTTGCTGGCACTAGTAGTGCAGCTAGTACCATATTGTGAGGAATTAGCAGGGGGACTTGCTACCGTTGTGTTTAGCTCTTTGTGACACACATATCCACCTCAAACACCAAAGTGGGAAAATTTATTAGGGGTTTGATTTCAATTAGGCACAGTCTGCCAGTTTCTTTTTATTTTACGTTTATTTTTTTAATAACTCAGTGTCATCTCATCTGGCATAGTAGTGTGCTGTAATACTTGGCTAGAAAATAGCCATAGGAGAATCCAAACGGCTTACTTACGCCTACAGTAGCGTTATATATATTTGATTTCTGGTTGATCTGCTGGTGGCTGTAGTTGCTGCAGTGCATCTACTAGCAAATTGTGAGCAATTTGGAGTGAGACTTGCGACCACTGTGTTTTGCGCTTAGTGACGCACATATCCATCGCAAAGACCGAAGTGGGAAAATTTATTAGGGCCCGGGGTTGTATTTCAATTAGGCACAGTCTGCCATTTCCTTTTTTATTTTAGGTTTATTTTTTTCATAACTCAGCGTCATCTCATCTGGCATAGTAGTGTGCTTTCATACTTGGCTAGAAAATAGCCATAGGAGAATCCAAACGGCTTACTTACGCCTACAGTAGCGTTATATATATTTGATTTCTGGTTGATCTGCTGGTGGCTGTAGTTGCTGCAGTGCATCTACTAGCAAATTGTGAGCAATTTGGAGTGAGACTTGCGACCACTGTGTTTTGCGCTTAGTGACGCACATATCCATCGCAAAGACCGAAGTGGGAAAATTTATTAGGGCCCGGGGTTGTATTTCAATTAGGCACAGTCTGCCATTTCCTTTTTTATTTTAGGTTTATTTTTTTCATAACTCAGCGTCATCTCATCTGGCATAGTAGTGTGCTTTCATACTTGGCTAGAAAATAGCCATAGGAGAATCCAAACGGCTTACTTACGCCTACAGTAGCGTTATATATATTTGATTTCTGGTTGATCTGCTGGTGGCTGTAGTTGCTGCAGTGCATCTACTAGCAAATTGTGAGCAATTTGGAGTGAGACTTGCGACCACTGTGTTTTGCGCTTAGTGACGCACATATCCATCGCAAAGACCGAAGTGGGAAAATTTATTAGGGCCCGGGGTTGGATTTCAATTAGGCACAGTCTGCCAGTTTCTTTTTATTTTACGTTTATTTTTTTAATAACTCAGTGTCATCTCATCTGGCATAGTAGTGTGCTGTAATACTTGGCTAGAAAATAGCCATAGGAGAATCCAAACGGCTTACTTACGCCTACAGTAGCGTTATATATATTTGATTTCTGGTTGATCTGCTGGTGGCTGTAGTTGCTGCAGTGCATCTACTAGCAAATTGTGAGCAATTTGGAGTGAGACTTGCGACCACTGTGTTTTGCGCTTAGTGACGCACATATCCATCGCAAAGACCGAAGTGGGAAAATTTATTAGGGCCCGGGGTTGTATTTCAATTAGGCACAGTCTGCCATTTCCTTTTTTATTTTAGGTTTATTTTTTTCATAACTCAGCGTCATCTTATCTGGCATAGTAGTGTGCTTTCATACTTGGCTAGAAAATAGCCATAGGAGAATCCAAACGGCTTACTTACGCCTACAGTAGCGTTATATATATTTGATTTCTGGTTGATCTGCTGGTGGCTGTAGTTGCTGCAGTGCATCTACTAGCAAATTGTGAGCAATTTGGAGTGAGACTTGCGACCACTGTGTTTTGCGCTTAGTGACGCACATATCCATCGCAAAGACCGAAGTGGGAAAATTTATTAGGGCCCGGGGTTGGATTTCAATTAGGCACAGTCTGCCATTTCCTTTTTTATTTTACGTTTATTTTTTTAATAACTCAGTGTCATCTCATCTGGCATAGCAGTGTGCTTTCATACTTGGCTAGAAAATAGCCATAGCAATAGGATAGCATCGTTTGGTTTTAAAAACTAAAAAACACACAAAAAAAAAAAAAACACAAAAAAAAGTTAAAAAAAAAATTAAAGTTATAACTCTCATTTTCAAAATGTTTAACCCGAGGGCTAGGGGTAGAGGACGAGGGCGGGGACGTGGGCGTCCAACTACTGCAGGGGTCAGAGGCCGTGGTCCTGGGCGGGGTGAGACACCACCTGCTTATGAGGGAGCAGGGGAACGCCGCAGAGCTACACTCCCTAGGTTCATGTCTGAAGTTACTGGGACTCGTGGTAGAGCACTGTTGAGGCCAGAACAGTGCGAACAGGTGATGTCGTGGATTGCCGACAATGCTTCGAGCAATTTGTCCACCAGTCAGTCTTCCACGCAGTCCACCCATGTCACCGAAATCGGCACTCCTCCAGCTCCTGCACCTCAGCCTCCTCCCCCCCAGTCTGCCCCCTCCCAGCAAAATTTGCCATTTGAACCGGCATAGTCTGAGGAACTGTTTTCTGGACCCTTCCCACAGTCACAAACCACTTGTCCGGTTGCTGATGAGCAATTTTCCGATGCCCAGGTTTTCCACCAGTCGCAGTCTGTGGGTGATGATGACCTTGTTGACGTACTGGAAGAAGTGTGTAAAGAGGTGTCCGACGATGAGGAGACACGGTTGTCAGACAGTGGGGAAGTTGTTGTCAGGGCAGGAAGTCCGAGGGGGGAGCAGACTGAGGGATCGGAGGATGATGAGGTGACAGACCCAAGCTGGGTTGAGAGGCCGGGTGAACACAGTGCTTCTGAGACGGAGGAGAGTCCTCGACCAGAACAGGTTGGAAGAGGCAGTGGTGGGGCCAGACGGAGAGGCAGGGCCAGAGCTGGTGCATCAGCGCCAAATGTGTCAACTAGTGAAGCTCCCGTGGCAAGGGCTCCTGCGGCGAGGGCTAGATTTTCAGAAGTCTGGAGGTTCTTTAAGGAAACACCGGATGACCGACGGACTGTGGTGTGCCACATTTGCCAAACCAGGATCAGCAGGGGTTCCACCACTAATAGCTTAACTACCACCAGTATGCGCAGGCATATGAATGCTAAACACCCCACTCAGTGGCAACAAGCGCGTTCACCTCCGGCCGTGCACACCACTGCTCCTTCCCCTGTGTCAGCTGATAGTCAGCCCCCTGCCCAGGACCCTGCCACAAAAACCCCATTGTCGCCTCCACGATCCTCCACAGCATCCACCAGCGTTCAGCTCTCCATACCCCAGACGCTGGAGCGGAAACGCAAATATAGTGCAACCCACCCGCACGCCCAAGCCCTTAATGTGCACATCTCCAGATTGCTTAGCCTGGAGATGCTGCCCTATAGGCTAGTAGAGACCGAGGCCTTTCGCAGCCTCATGGCGGCGGCCGCCCCTCGGTATTCGGTCCCCAGCCGCCACTACTTTTCCCGATGTGCCGTCCCAGCCCTGCACCAGCACGTGTCAGACAACATAATCCGTGCCCTGACCAACGCCGTTTCTGACAAGGTCCACCTGACCACGGACACGTGGACGAGTGCTGCCGGGCAGGGCCACTATATATCGCTGACGGCACATTGGGTTAACTTGGTGGAGGCTGGGACCGAGTCTGACCCTGCGGCTGGTTATATACTGCCGACGCCGAGGATTGCGGGGCCTACCTCGGTCCAGGTGTTTCAGGCCTACTATGCCTCCTCCTCCTCCCACCCCTCCTCCACCTCCTCCTCCGAACGACCATCCGTGGGCATGGCGCCATCAGTCGGTAGCTCTAGGCACAGCAGCAGTGCCATCGCTAAGCGACAGCAGGCGGTGCTCAAACTGCTGAGCCTAGGCGATAAAAGGCACACCGCCCAAGAACTATTACAGGGCATCACGGCGCAGACTGATCTGTGGCTGGCACCGCTGAACCTGAAGCCAGGCATGGTTGTGTGTGACAACGGCCGTAACCTGGTGGCGGCTCTGCAACTCGGCAGACTGACACATGTGCCATGCCTGGCCCATGTGTTAAATCTGATAGTTCAGCGTTTCCTCAAGACATACCCCAATCTGTCTGATTTGCTCACGAAGGTGCGCCGCATCTGTGCGCATTTCAGGAAGTCCAGCACAGATGCTGCCACTCTCAGGGCAGCGCAGCGCCGCCTCCAACTGCCCGCTCACCGACTGTTGTGCGACGTGCCCACGAGGTGGAATTCAACACTGACCATGTTATCCAGAGTTTACCAGCAGCGCCGAGCGATTGTAGACTGCCAGATGTCAACTTCCACCAGAACTGGTAGTCAGGTCAGTCAGCTTCCTCAAGTCTACAATGAGGAGTGGACGTGGATGTCTGATATCTGTCAGGTGCTGAGTAACTTTGAGGAGTCAACACAGATGGTCAGTGGCGATGCCGCCATCATCAGCCTCACCATCCCGCTGCTTGGCCTGTTGAAAAACTCTCTGGTCAGCATGAAGTCGGAAGCTTTGCGCTCCTCACAAGAGACGGGGGAAGAAGATTCCCTTGTTGATAGCCAAAGCACCCTTAGGTCTGTTTCTCAGCGCATATCGGAGGAGGTGGAGGTGGATGAGGAGGAAGAGGAGGAGAATGTTGGCGAGACACAAGAGGGGACCATTGTTGAGTCCTTCACTGTTCAGCGTGTATGGGCAGAAGAAGAGGAGTTGGAGGAGTTGGAGGAGGAGGAAATGGACAGTCAGGCCAGTGAGGGGAGTGAATTCTTACGCGTTGGTACTCTGGCGCATATGGCAGATTTCATGCTAGGCTGCCTATCCCGTGACCCTCGCGTTCAAAGAATTTATTCCAGCACCGATTACTGGGTGTTCACTCTCCTGGACCCACGGTACAAGCAAAATCTTTCCACTCTCATCCCTGGAGAGGAAAGGAGTGTGAGAATGCATGAATACCAGCAGGCCCTGGTGCACAAGCTGAAACAGTATTTCCCTTCTGACAGCGCTAGCGGCAGAGTGCGTAGTTCTGCGGGACAAGTAGCGAGGGAGAGTAGGCGAGCAGGCAGCTTGTCCAGCACTGGCAAGGGTACGCTTTACAAGGCTTTTGCCAGCTTTATGTCACCCCAGCAAGACACTGTCACCTGTCCCCAGTCTCGGCAGAGTAGGGCTGATCTTTACAGAAAGATGGTGAGGGAGTACGGAGCTGACCATACCATCGTCCTAAATGATCACACAGCTCCCTACAACTACTGGGTTTCAAAGCTGGACATGTGGCACGAACTGGCGCTGTACGCCTTGGAGGTTCTTGCCTGCCCTGCCGCTAGCGTGTTGTCCGAGCGGGTTTTCAGTGCAGCTGGTGGCATCATCACCGATAAGCGTACACACCTGTCGACTGACAGCGCTGACAGGCTGACGCTTATCAAGATGAATAAAGCCTGGATTTCTCCTAATTTCCAATCTCCACCAGGTGAAGGAAGCTCAACCTGAATAATTTATCCACTCCTCCTCCTCCTCATTTTCCTCCTTCTCCTCCTCTTTGTACAGTAAAGCAGAGGAAACTGGCTATTTTTTGACAGGGCCCACTGGCTCTAGCTATAGTACTTTATGCATTTAATTTTTATGGAGGGCCACCGACCCGGTCCTCTGTTTTAAACAATTTTTGTGAGTGCCACATACAGGCACTCAATCTATTCAATTTTTCTGGAGGGCCACCTACCTGCTCCTCTGGTTTGAAAACTTTTTTGGACTGCCACATACAGGCACTCAATCTATTCAATTTTTCTGGAGGGCCACCTACCTGCTCCTCTGGTTTGAAAACTTTTTTGGACTGCCACATACAGGCACTCAATCTATTCCATTTTTCTGGAGGGCCACCTACCTGCTCCTCTGGTTTGAAAACTTTTTTGGACTGCCACATACAGGCACTCAATCTATTCAATTTTTCTGGAGGGCCACCTACCTGCTCCTCTGGTTTGAAAACTTTTTTGGACTGCCACATACAGGCACTCAATCTATTCCATTTTTCTGGAGGGCCACCTACCTGCTCCTCTGGTTTGAAAACTTTTTTGGACTGCCACATACAGGCACTATCCAAATTGAATTGTCTCCATAGCAGCCTCCACACGTTGTCTCCATTGCTACCTCCAAAAGTCGTCCATATAGCTGCCTCCATACATCGTCCCTTTATCAAACGAGGTGTGTCAGGCCGAAATTTGGGTTGTTTTCATGGATTCTACATCAAAGTTGTTAACTTTGTCGCCACCCTGCTGTGTTATCCACAAAATACACTGGCAAACTTTTTTCATTTACGGATATTATTTCAGCGCTTCTTGCGCATCTGTTTACATTCCCCTCACCCGCCATATCCTAAACTTATAAGAACGCTACTACACTTGATTTTATACAAAAGGTTCTTAGAAGTGCTGTTTGGGGAGTAGCCTAGAGACAGGGGCTTGGATTGGCAAAAGCTCGCCTGGCAGCGGAGCGCCAGCTCCATCTCAAGATCCAACTAACATAGTTTTAACTGCAGCACCTTTAATCTACTACTAGTTCACTGCCTCCATACATGGTCCCCTTATCAAACGAGCTGTGTCAGGCAGAATTTTGGGTTGTTTTCATGGCTTCCATGTTAACTTTGTCGCCACCCTGCTGTGTAATCCACAAAATATACTGGCAAACTTTTATCATGTACCGATATTATTTGAGCGCTTCTTGCTCACCTCCTTTGGTTCCTCTCTGCCACCCATTGGTTTGAAGCCTGAGTCCATTTAGGGTATGTCGCCATGCCACTCTCTAGCCTGCCGCTGCCTCTGCATGCCGTCCCCTATAGTGTCAGGGTCAATTATTGGATGTTTTAGATGCTATCTAGCCTCATTCGGTCACTCTGTCATGGCCATGCTGTTGCCCATAATTTTGGCATAATGGTGCGTTTAAGCAGCCTCAGAGGCATCCATGCATGCTGCCCCTGCTGTTTCATGTCCATTTCCGTGGTGTTTCCATCCTTTTCTGAGGTTCCCAGGTGTTTGGCCAAGCTTCCCTGTGCAGAGCCTTGGTCCCCTTGAAAAATGCTCGAGTCTCCCATTGACTTCAATGGGGCTCGTTATTCGAGACGAGCACTCGAGCATCGGGAAAAGTTCGTCTCGAATAACGAGTACCCGAGCATTTTAGTGCTCGCTCATCTCTAGTGGTGACACAAGAGCTTACAGTCTTTGAGGATGAGGGGTGACACAAGAGCTTACAGTTCATGAAGATGAGTGGGTGACACAAGAGCTTACAGCCGATGAGGGGGTGACACAAGAGCTTACAGTCTATGAGGATGAGGGGGTGACACAAGAGCTTACAGTCTATGAGGATAAGGGGGTGACACAAGAGCTTACAGTCTATGAGGATGAGGGGTGACACAGGAGCTTACAGTCTATGAGGATGAGGTGGTGACACAAGAGCTTACAGTTTATGAGGATAAGGGGGTGACAAAAGAGCTTACAGTCTATGAGGATGAGGGGGTGACACAAGAGCTTATGCAACATCCCCCACCGGGGCCTAGCCTTTTCTCGGGGCCTGGAGACAGCCGGGGCCCGCAGTACCTGAGTGGCTGGCGGTTGCGGCCTAGGCACGCTAGTGTCACGGTGCTTGGTATTGGGAACCGGAGGGCTGTCCTACAGCCTGGCAGGTCTCCAGCAGGGTGGTGTTGGCAAGAAATGATGAGGGAGAGGCTGCTATAGCGGATCTCCCTGGGGCAACCCTTTGGGGTCTGGAGTATGAGTCTCTGTGTGGTGGACAGGGTGCCCGTGATGGTGACAGCCGTAGTAGCAGGGACCAGACGGAGGCAGACGTTGAACAAAAACAACTTACAGTTCTTTATTGGAACCGATAGGAACCGCAGCAACGTGCCTTAACAAAATGGTGGAGTACTGAGATGCATTTGGAGGGATCCACAGGAGGGATCATCAGCCTGGATGCAAGGGCAGGCTGGGAGGTAGCTGTGTCCTAATAGGAAGCTTCAGCTTTATCCTGGAGTCCTTCAGGTATCACCCTTGAAGGTAGGGTGATATCCCTTTCCTCTCTCTGTCTAACTCACTGCTTTGTCTGACTGGCTAGTCTTTCTGACTGAACTCTGTCAGACTCACTTCTCTGACTGAACTGACTGTTGGAAATCTCCAACCGTCACTTTTTCTCAGCTCTTGGTCATGTGGTGGTTACTCCTCCAATTACATCCCAGCTTACAGTACATTAGGATAATACATGTGATTGGATGACACATCTTACATCACATCAAAGAATTAACTCCTGCCTTACCAGGCAGCATCTACCACTGCAGAGTTCATCTGTGTTATGTAGTGACATGCTGTGAGGCTAATCAGACCCTACACAGGCTGCAAGCTACATGGTGGGACGTATTTGCAAACACAGCTCTGCCTTGCATTGGCGAGGGTGTTGCATACCCCCGGGGCAATTGAAAGAGCCGCCCTCGGCTCGACTACAGACTGATTGGGGCGCAGAGGTAGATAGGGGCACTTCTGTGAAGTGCAGGCTACATGATCTGTAGGGACAAACCGCCCATGGTCCTGGAGACAGGCACCTGGGTTGGTGTCGGACTAAGACAAGGACATGTGTGACAGTTGGTTGCTGACGCCGTTAAACCAAACTGTACAGTAGGAAAGGTGTGGTGTCATGTACTGTAATCCACTCCTTGCACCGGGGCCTGTATATTTGTTATATAAACACTTCTTCCCTGGCGACAAATATATAGTGTATATATGCATTACATTGGCATATGTGACACAATAAAACATTGTACAATGTACAAGTACCTGCCGACTGACATTCTTACCCTTGTGTGAGTGGCATCCAGGTGCTATATCTTTAACACCCCCGGTCCCCTAAGGACCCGCAGTTTACGGACTACCCCCACTTGCAAACTTCGGTTTGAGGCATAAGATTGCAGTCAGGGTTTACATATAAACGGTCCGACACAGCCACACTACAATCTGGAAAGCCTATCAAAGGTTAGTGCAAACTACTGGCATAAATTGACAGTGTGCAAACATTTTGTAAACTCACATTGGCTTAGGAGCCCAATGGGTACACATCTTATAACATTACAAACGTTACAGATAGTTAGGCTACTCAGGGTAGCAGCATAGAATGTCTCTTTACCTGAAAAGGAAAGGCATAAAAGTGCATGTAGAATGTCCGTACCTAAAAGGAAGGCATTAAGTGCAATATAAAAATAAATAAAGTAGCAACTTTTCCTTGAGGTTGGCAAAAGTCTCTCAGAAGGTCTTTAATAGCAAAGTCCATCTTCTGGGTACAGCCCTTGAAGTGGGAAAAGTGCAACAACGATGCAAAGGGTCTCCTCTATGTGTAGAGGGACAGATTCCTTTGTAGGGGTGCTATCATAGCACATGACAGTGGGCAGTTCAAGGTATGTCTCTTGACTGAAATAAATAAATAGGGGTGAGAGTCTCAGGAAAGTCTCTGGCTCTATAGGGTTAGCGGAAATAATATTTACATATGTACACAGTATTCACAGTACCTGAAGTGGGCTACAGCCCATCAGGGGTTACTCAGTATCTACTTCGGTGGTAAGTACTTCGGTGTCAGAAAAGCGTACTTGCCTCCTCCTTCTGTGTGACACCAGTTGGTACGCCTGCAGGTACGCAGGAGCTTTACCTTTTGTCTCCCTTTGAGACCTCCGAAGTTCCGGCCTGGAGAAGATAACAACCTCCTCATCGTCCTCCTCTGAGTCAGGCGCTGGAGTCGGAGTCTCAGCTGCCTCTGATGCTTCAGGGTTTGCAGACACTGGAGCCGGATCATCCTCCACAGGCAACAGTATTGGAGACTGCGGTGGGGATGATGGTCTCTCTGGGGTACCTCTTACTGGAGTGGAAACAACAAAACAGAGTTGAGGCACAGTCACAAGTTCTAAGAAACTGGGGGTAGGTGAACACAAGGAGGTCTGTAAGTTGGGGGTCGAGGTGAGAGGTGTGGACATAGGGGCAAAAGGACGAAGACATCTCTTCAGCCGGTTCCTATGTACCCGGAGTAGTGGACGGTCTCCTCTTGAAATCTCGTAGACTTCAGGGGAGAGACTGTCCCTAACTAGGTATGGCTCACGCTCCCAACGCCCATCTAGCTTACTGGTGGGATGGTTGTTGCGCAGCCACACTCGATCTCCTGGGGCAAGAGGCTCAGCACAGGCATTACGATCGAAGTCTCTTTTTTGTTTCTCTCGGGCCTCTTCCAACCGCAGATCCACAACTTCTCTGGCATCCGCCAGGCGCCTCTGGAGTTCGTGAACCCAGTCAGTCTGGGGGAGTAAAGACTGGGAATCAGGGGACTCCATGTCCCAGGTCATATCAGCAGGGAGATGGCCGTGTCTCCCGAACATCATATAATACGGGGTGTATCCTGTGGAGCAATGAGTGGTATTGTTGTACAGGTACACTAATTCGGGCAACAGTTTTGGCCAGTCAGCCCTTTTTGCAGGGGTCAGAGTCCTCAGCATGTTGATTAGAGTCTGATTCATCTTTTCACAAAGCCCGTTGCCTTGGGGATGATAGGCTGTGGTCCTCAGCTTTTTGCAGCCATATAGAGTGCACAGCTCCTGGAAGACTTGGGACTCAAATGCTGTTCCTTGGTCCGTAAGGATCTGGTCCGGACAGCCATAGGGGAGGATGAAGCTCTTCCACAGGGCCGCTGCGGTGGTCCTTGCAGATAGATCTCTGACAGGTACTGCAACCACAAATTTGGTATAGTGGTCGATGATCGTGAGAGCATAGCTGTGACCAGATCTGCTGGGCTCCAACTTCACATGATCCAATGCCAGGATCTCTAAGGGCCGTTGGCTCACAATGGGATGTAGAGGGGCCCTTTGATTGTGTCGCTCTCCTCGAGCGATGGCGCAGGCTGGGCATTCCCGACACCAGGCTTCGATGTCGGGCTTCATGTTGACCCAGTAGAAGCGCCTTCGGAGGGTGGCTTCAGTCTTCTGAGCGCCAAAGTGTCCGGACTGGTCATGATACATATCCAGTACTATCTTGGCGTCCCTCCTGGGAATCACAATCTGGTACAGCCGGTCATAAGTGATAGGGTCCAGAGTTCTTCTCTGTAGCAGACCCTGGTGCATGTTCAGAGTCTTTCTCTGGCGCCACAATTGAGACAGTTCTCCATCAGCTCTTCTGCGGCGGATTCTTTCAGGCACTCGCCCACTAGAGAGATAGTCCATTACTTCTCCTATGGCGCGGCTATCAGCCTGAAGACTTATCCAGAGGTCCTTTTCCGCAGGGGGCTCTGACTCTTCTTGAGGAGTAGCTGGCGCTGCCTCTGACGGTAAGGAGTAAACTCTCTGGGCATCTTGACGCACAAACCGGGCATAGAACGCTGGCATCTCGACATCTTCCCACTGAGCGTCCGTGGAGGGTCCCTCCCACTGGTCAGGGAGACGGGACAGAGCGTCGGCGTTGTCATTGGTCTTACCAGCCCGGTACTTGATGGTAAAGTTGAAGTTGGCAAGTCTGGAGGCCCACCGTTGTTCCAGTGCTCCAAGACGAGCGGTGTTCAGATGCGCCAAGGGGTTATTGTCTGTGAAGACAGTGAAGAAGGATGCAGCCAGGTAGTCCTTGAACTTTTCGGTCACAGCCCAGACTAACGCCAGAAACTCCAACTTGAAGGAACTGTAGTTCTGGTCGTTTTGCTCCGGTTCTCGGAGGGAACGGCTGGCGTAGGCTATGACCCTTTCAGTTCCGTTTTGGAGCTGGGATAGTACAGCCCCTAGGCCTTGCTTGCTGGCATCAGTGTATAGGGTGAAAGGCAGACTGTAGTCTGGATATCCCAACACTGGAGGCTCAGTCAACCGTTGCTTGAGCATCTGGAAGGCAGCTTCTCGTTCGGCTGTCCACTCAATGGATACTCGGGAACGTTGGCTCTCTTTTGGCAGGCCCCTTAGAAGTTCTTGCAGGGGAGCCGCCAGCTGGGCAAACTTCGGGATGAAACGCCTGTAATAACTGGCAAATCCCAGGAAGCTTTTGATGTCCCGTATGGTTGATGGGGTAGGCCAGTCGTGGACAGCTGCAATCTTCTCTGGATCCGGCTCAATTCCATGAGCGCTCACCACATGTCCCAGGTACTTGACGCTAGGTTGTAGCAGGTGGCACTTGGATGGCTTGACCTTCAACCCATGTTGGGTCAGGATTTGGAAGACTTCAGCCAGATGGTGGAGGTGGTCTTCATAAGTCTTGGAGTAGATGATGATGTCGTCCAAGTATAGCAGGACGGTCTCGAAGTTTCGATGACCCAAACATCTCTCCATCAGCCGTTGAAATGTGCCTGGGGCGTTGCATAGTCCGAACGGCATGTTGTTGAACTCGAACAGGCCCATTGGGGTGGTGAAAGCCGTCTTCTCTTTGTCTTCCGGCGCCATGGCCACTTGCCAGTAGCCACTGGTCAGGTCCAGGGTAGAGAAGTAGGCAGCTGACCCTAGGGCTGCGAGGGATTCCTCGATTCGAGGCAGAGGATAGGCATCCTTGTGGGTGATATTGTTGATCTTCCTATAGTCAACACAGAATCGAAGGGTTCCATCCTTCTTTTTCACAAGGACCAGCGGGGCAGCCCATGGGCTGTGACTCTCCCGGATAACGTTGGCTGTCTTCATCTCTTGTACCAGCTTTTTCACCTCTTGGTAGCGGGCTGGAGGTATGGGCCGGTATCGTTCCTTGATAGGAGGATGAGAGCCAGTAGGGATGGTATGTTGGATCAGGGTAGTCTGCCCAAAATCCAGTGGGTGTTTGCTGAAGGCCTGGTGGTGCTTCATAACGACATCCAGGACACCTTGTACTTGGTCTGCAGGAGTAAAATCGTCGTCTCCAATATTGAGCTCAAGCCACCAGGATTGCTCGGCAGGCTCACCTTCAGCACTTTGCTTCAGTTCCAACTGTTGGGAGGCAGACAGAGAGGTTTCCACCAAGTCTTCAGGATGGACGCTGAAGAGAGTGGCTACGGCCTGGTACTTTCTCAGATCCACTGGGGAGTCTCCCACATTTAGTAGTCGAATGGGTACTTGTCCTCGGGATACAGTGACTAGGCTCCGGGCGGCTAGAATGGGCAGGTCTTCATCAGCTGGTAGAGGTTCTACTATCGCCTGGTAGTCTTGACCTTGGACGCCCATGCAGGCTCGACACCATACTAACGTCTCAGTCCCAGGTTGAAGGCGGACAGGTTGGGGATCCTTGATCCGGGCTCTGCAGATTTCACCATTAGGGCCAGCAAACTTCTGTTGCGCCGCTAGAACCTGCATAGTCTCCTGAATTACCTTCCGGGAACCGTTGGGCACTGTTGGCAGGGAGTCGTGGAGAGCCTTCAGCACTTCAGGGTAGCAGTGGCGGAGGACATTGGTACCCAGTACCAGGGAGAAGTTACCGTTTTCGGGCACTCGTGTCACCACTACGCCCTGTCTGGTTAACACAGTGTCTCTAATGGTTAGCGTGGGCTCCCAGTAGCCACGGATGGGTACGGGTTTTCCGTTCGTAGCAATAATGTTCAAGTAAGCCTTGGGAGGCTGGACTAAGGATGCTCCTCCTCGGCATTTCTCGAAGGCAGCACTCCGGAGGGTGGTCACTTGAGAGCCGGTATCAATTAAGGCCGGTAGGGTAACTCCGTTGATGGTTACATGAACCATGGGGCGAGTCCCCACGAACCTGGGCATCCAGTTAGCATCTCGGGGACTTACAGGTTCTTCCCTTGGAGGTCGTCCCTTAGCTCCAAGGGTTTGTCGTTTAACTGACGACATCCATCCTCTTCATGCCCATATTTATGGCAGTAGCTGCACCACTGGCGGGGTTTCTTCTGACTCCAGGTGCTTAACGACTTCGCTTCTCTTGGGCGCTGTTTGGCCGGAGAGTCACGAGGGGTAGCTGACCGTACAGAGTTCTCTGGAGGTTTCTTCCTCATAGCGGAGACAGTCACTTCCAACTGGGTCAACCGATCGAGTATTTTATGCAGGGTGTCCGCCAGATTAGGGATCAGTCCTGCTAAGCCAGCAACTTCCGTAGCCGCAGGAGTAGGTGATGTTGACTGCGTTGGATGGCAAGCTAGAGCAGAGTCCTCCATTTCCACGGATTCAGGCTCTTTCTGCGGTCCAGTAGGCGGTCGGTCCCCTAATATGTCAATGGCAATTTCCTTAAACTCAAGAAAGGAGGCCTGGGCATGTTGAGAAGAGATGATCTTTAGTTGACACCTTTGATTTCTATCAACAAGTCCATTAATGAATTGTTCTCTCAGGGTTTGATCAGAGGTTTCAGCGTCTTTGGGATCAAGACGGGTTATGGCCTTCCATGTCTCCTGTAGGGAGAGGGCAAAGTCTCGGAGGGACTCTTGGGGCTTCTGTCTTTTCCCGAAGAATTGCTGCTTCAACTCTGAGGCAGTACACTTGTCAAAGGTGTTGCGCAGCCTATCAAGAATTTGGACCACATTCTGACACTGTTCTTGGGGCCAAGACTTGACTTCCCGGAGAGCGGGTCCTTTCAACTGCCCGGTTAGGATGCCCACTTTCTGTTCCTCTGTGAACGGGTACAGGGCGAAGGTGGCTAACAACTTGTCCCTGAATTCAGGGAGAGTGTGTGATTCTCCCTCGTAGTGGGGTAACCAGGGGGCCCCTGGATAGTATGGCATAGTCAGAGGCATCATGGTGGGGGTCCCAGGGACCCTGACTGTAGCAGGGGTGAAAGGACTCTCTGGAGGGCTTAACATGCTCCGGTACCCTGAGGAGGGACCAGGGGACGGGACCTGCTCCAGTCCCGTATCTTCGTCCTGGGCGGACATGACTGGCCTAGCTGAGGGAAGTCTGTAGGGTTACACAATGTCCGTTGCTATGGGCGATGGCTAGAATGGGACGTGGGCACTTTAAGACACAGTCACTATTCCCTGGGAGGTGAGCCAATAACCTAGCACAGTTATGCTCTTACGATCATCGACCACTATACCAAATTTGTGGTTGCAGTACCTGTCAGAGATCTGTCTGCAAGGACTACCGCAGCGGCCCTGTGGAAGAGCTTCATCCTCCCCTATGGCTGTCCGGACCAGATCCTTACAGACCAAGGAACAGCATTTGAGTCCCAAGTCTTCCAGGAGCTGTGCACTCTATATGGCTGCAAGAAGCTGAGGACCACAGCCTATCATCCCCAATCAAAGGGCCCCTCTACGTCCCATTGTGAGCCAACGGCCCTTGGAGATCCTGGCATTGGACCACGTGAAGTTGGAGCCCAGCAGATCGTGTCGCTCTCCTCGAGCGATGGCGCAGGCTGGGCATTCTCGACACCAGGCTTCAATGTCGGACTTCATGTTGACCCAGAAGAATCGCCTTCGGAGGGTGGCTTCAGTCTTCTGAGCGCCAAAGTGCCCGGACTGGTCATGGTACATTTCCAGTACTATCTTGGCGTCCCTCCTGGGAATCAGAATCTGGTATATCCGATCATAAGTGATAGGGTCCAGAGTTCTTCTCTTTAACAGACCCTGGTGCATGCTCAGAGCCTTTCTCTGGCGCCACAATTGAGACAGTTCTCCATCAGCTCTTCTGCGCCGGATTCTTTCAGGCACTCGCCCACTAGAGAGATAGTCCATTACTTCTCCTATGGCACGGCTATCAGCCTGAAGACTCATCCAGAGGTCCTTTTCCGCAGGGGGCTCTGACTCTTCTTGAGGAGTAGCTGGCGCTGCCTCTGTCGGTAGGGAGTAAACTCTCTGGGCATCTTGACGCACAAACCGGGCATAGAACGCTGGCATCTCCACATCTTCCCACTGAGCAGCCGATGCAATGGCGAGGTAGTGCTTGCGAATACGTCCCATCTGTAGGTAACATCACATTACGCTACATGGTCCTTATAGGATCAAGGGGAAATTGCAGTGGTTAATCCTGCCTGGCAAGGCAGATGTTAATGTATGATGTAATTATGTCAACCAATGTCTGTGTTACATCCTGTGCTTTGTGAGCTGAGATGTGATTGGAGGAGCAGCCACCATCTGACCAAAGGGAGGTAATAAAACCTCTGGCCCAGGAATGTTCTGGAGCACTCTTAGAGAGTTAGACTGAGAGAAGTCTCTCAGTCTATGTAGTGAGTGAGTGAGTAAATCTCTGTCTAGCCCATACCAGAGCAGGAAGAGCCTAGCCCCTGCCTCTGAAGAGTGGAGCTATTAGACTAGAGTAGTGTAGTGAGGAAAGGGGTATCATTCCTACCTTCAAGGGTGATACCTGAAGCTCTACAGGACAAGCTGAAGCTTCCTATAAGGACACAGCTGCCACCCAGCCTGCCCTCTACCATCCAGGCTGGTGAACCATCTCCTGAGGCTCCCTCCAACTCACATCTCGGCACTCCATCTACCTGTTAAAGGCACGTTTTCTGCAGTTCCTGCCGGTTGCAATAAACTGTAAGTTGTTTGCTTCAACTTCTGCCTCCGTCTGGTCCCTGCTAATACGGCTGCCTTCATCACCGGCACCCTGTCCATTCCACAGAGACTCACACTCGGGACATTAAGGGGTTGCCCCAGGGAGATCCGCTATAGCAGCCGCTCCCATATCATTTTCTTGCCAACACCACCCTGCTGGAGACCTGCCAGGCTGTAGGACAGCCCTCCGGTTCCCCCGTACCAAGCACCGTGACAATAGCGTGCTTAGGCCGCAACCGCCAGCCACTCCGGTACAGCGGGCCCCGGCTGACTCCAGGCCGCACTTCAAGGGCTAGGCCCCGGTGGGGGATGTTGCAAGTGGCGTCACGAACAACATCCCCCACCGGGGCCTAGCCTTTTCTCGGGGCCTGGAGACAGCCGGGGCCCGCAGTACCTGAGTGGCTGGCGGTTGCGGCCTAGGCACGCTAGTGTCACGGTGCTTGGTATTGGGAACCGGAGGGCTGTCCTACAGCCTGGCAGGTCTCCAGCAGGGTGGTGTTGGCAAGAAATGATGAGGGAGAGGCTGCTATAGCGGATCTCCCTGGGGCAACCCTTTGGGGTCTGGAGTATGAGTCTCTGTGTGGTGGACAGGGTGCCCGTGATGGTGACAGCCGTAGTAGCAGGGACCAGACGGAGGCAGACGTTGAACAAAAACAACTTACAGTTCTTTATTGGAACCGATAGGAACCGCAGCAACGAAACAATCTCTACCCCCCTTTAACTTCCCCAGCGGTACTCACTCAGGATCAGCCGCGGTGACAGGACAGCTCCGGTGCATGAAGGACTCCGTTCCCGATGTCCGGCAGGCAGCAGGGGCTCGGTGATGCTCAGCGGTGTTCTCCTCCAGTCGCAGGACACGTGCGCCGGAACTCCGGATGAGGCGCACGCTGCTGGCAGGCTTCAGGCGCGGCCTGCGCCGAAATCCAAGATGGCCGATTAACCCTCTTCGTTGCCGGCCGCACACGCTCCAGCTCCTCCTCCACGGTGCTTCGCGCCACTCGCGCAGGGGGCGGAGCCTAGTGGGAACTCTGGAGTTCCCGCCAAAGAGGATTTGGTGGGCTGGAAATACTTGCTGCGCCACAGCCTTGTGAGGTAAATGCTTCAACCGCTCTGCACCAACTGTAGTTGAGCTAACAGAGTCCGTTGGCAGGGATTAACCCCCTGATTGCTGGAGCGATGCTTGACAGCGCTTGGCAGCAGTAATAAAGTCAATGTGAAATATAGCACAAAATCACTTGGGCCTATACCCGAATGGTAGCAGGGTTAGGCAGCACAGTAGTTTTTCAATAAAGGATAGTCTCTAGTGCCAGAATAAGGCACAGAAGTAATGATCCTGTTCGTGACGCCACTTGCAACATCCCCCACCGGGGCCTAGCCTTTTCTCGGGGCCTGGAGACAGCCGGGGCCCGCAGTACCTGAGTGGCTGGCGGTTGCGGCCTAGGCACGCTAGTGTCACGGTGCTTGGTATTGGGAACCGGAGGGCTGTCCTACAGCCTGGCAGGTCTCCAGCAGGGTGGTGTTGGCAAGAAATGATGAGGGAGAGGCTGCTATAGCGGATCTCCCTGGGGCAACCCTTTGGGGTCTGGAGTATGAGTCTCTGTGTGGTGGACAGGGTGCCCGTGATGGTGACAGCCGTAGTAGCAGGGACCAGACGGAGGCAGACGTTGAACAAAAACAACTTACAGTTCTTTATTGGAACCGATAGGAACCGCAGCAACGTGCCTTAACAAAATGGTGGAGTACTGAGATGCATTTGGAGGGATCCACAGGAGGGATCATCAGCCTGGATGCAAGGGCAGGCTGGGAGGTAGCTGTGTCCTAATAGGAAGCTTCAGCTTTATCCTGGAGTCCTTCAGGTATCACCCTTGAAGGTAGGGTGATATCCCTTTCCTCTCTCTGTCTAACTCACTGCTTTGTCTGACTGGCTAGTCTTTCTGACTGAACTCTGTCAGACTCACTTCTCTGACTGAACTGACTGTTGGAAATCTCCAACCGTCACTTTTTCTCAGCTCTTGGTCATGTGGTGGTTACTCCTCCAATTACATCCCAGCTTACAGTACATTAGGATAATACATGTGATTGGATGACACATCTTACATCACATCAAAGAATTAACTCCTGCCTTACCAGGCAGCATCTACCACTGCAGAGTTCATCTGTGTTATGTAGTGACATGCTGTGAGGCTAATCAGACCCTACACAGGCTGCAAGCTACATGGTGGGACGTATTTGCAAACACAGCTCTGCCTTGCATTGGCGAGGGTGTTGCACTTACAGTCTATAAGGATAAGGGGGTGACACAAGAGCTTACAGTCTATGAGGATGAGGGGGTGACACAAGAGCTTACAGTCTATGAGGATAAGGGGGTGACACAAGAGCTTACAGTCTATGAGGATGAGGGGTGACACAGGAGCTTACAGTCTATGAGGATGAGGTGGTGACACAAGAGCTTACAGTTTATGAGGATAAGGGGGTGACACAAGAGCTTACAGTCTATGAGGATGAGGGGTGACACAAGAGCTTACAGTCTATGAGGATGAGGGGGTGACACAAGAGCTTACAGTCTATGAGGATAAGGGGGTGACACAAGAGCTTACAGTCTATGAGGATGAGGGGGTGACACAAGAGCTTACAGTCTATGAGGATGAGGGGTGACACAAGAGCTTACAGTCTATGAGGATGAGGGGTGACACAAGAGCTTACAGTCTATGAGGATGAGGGGGTGACACAAAAGCTTACAGTCTGAGGATAAGGGGATGACACAATAGCCTACAGTCTATGAAGATGAGTGGGTGACACAAGAGCTTACAGTCTATGAAGATGAGTGGGTGACACAAGAGCTTACAGTTTATGAGGATGAGGGGGTGACACAAGAGCTTACTGTCTATGAGGATGAGGGAGTGACACGAGCTTATAGTCTATGAGGATGAGGGGGTGACACAAGAGCTTACAGTCTATGAGGATGAGGGAGTGACACAAGAGCTTACAGTCTATGAGGATGAGGGGGTGACACAAGAGCTTACAGTCTGAGGATAAGGGGATGACACAAGAGCTTACAGTCTATGAGGATGAGGTGACATAAGAGCTTACAGTCTATGAGGATGAGGGAGTGACACAAGAGCTTACAGTCTATGAGCATGAGGTGGTGACACAAGAGTTTACAGTCTAAGAGGATGAGGGGGTGACACAAGAGCTTACAGTCTTTGAGGATGAGGGGTGACACAAGAGCTTACAGTTCATGAAGATGAGTGGGTGACACAAGAGCTTACAGCCTATGAGGATGAGGGGGTGCCAACAAGAGCTTACATTCTATGAGGATGAGAGGGGTGACACAAGAGCTTACAGTCTAGGAGGATGAGGGGGTGACACAAGAGCTTACAGTCTATCAGGATGAGAGGATGACACAAGAGCTCACAGTCTATGAGGATGAGAGGTGACACAAGAGCTTACAGTCTATGAGGATGAGGGGGTGATACAAGAGCTTACAGTCTATGAGGATGAGGGGTTGACACAAGAGCTTACAGTCTATGAGGATGAGGGGGTGACAAAAGAGCTTACCGTCTATGAGGATGAGGTGACATAAGAGCTTACAGTCTATGAGGATGAGGGAGTGACACAAGAGCTTACAGTCTATGAGGATGAGGGGGTGACACAAGAGCTTACAGTCTATGAGGATGAGGGGTGACACAAGAGCTCACAGTCTATGAAGATGAGTGGGTGACACAAGAGCTTACAGCCTATGAGGATGAGGGGGTGACAACAAGAGCTTACATTCTATGAGGATGAGAGGGTGACACAAGAGCTTACAGTCTAGGAGGATGAGGGGGTGACACAAGAGCTTACAGTCTATCAGGATGAGAGGATGACACAAGAGCTCACAGTCTATGAGGATGAGGGGTGACACAAGAGATTACAGTCTATGAGGATGACGGGGTGACACAAGAGTTTATATTCTATGAGGATGAGGGGGTGACACAAGAGTTTACAGTCTATGAGGATGAGGGGTTGACACAAGAGCTTACAGTCTATGAGGATAAGAGGGTGACACAAGAGCTTACATTCTATGAGGATGAGGGGGGTCACACAAGAGCTAACAGTCTATGAGGATGGGGGGTGACACAAGAACTTACAGTCTATGAGGATGAGGTAGTAACACAAGAGCTTACAGTCTATGAGGATGAGGGGGTGACATAAGAGCTTACAGTCTATGAGGAAGAGGAGGTGACACAAGAGCTTACAGTCTATGAGGATGAGGGGTGACACAAGAGCTTACAGCCTATGAGGATGAGGGGGTGACAACAAGAGCTTACATTCTATGAGGATGAGAGGGGTGACACAAGAGCTTACAGTCTAGGAGGATGAGGGGGTGACACAAGAGCTTACAGTCTATGAGGATGAGAGGATGACACAAGAGCTCACAGTCTATGAGGATGAGAGGTGACACAAGAGCTTACAGTCTATGAGGATGAGGGGGTGATACAAGAGTTTACATTCTATGAGGATGAGGGGGTGACACAAGAGTTTACAGTCTATGAGGATGAGGGGTTGACACAAGAGCTAACAGTCTATGAGGATGGGGGGTGACACAAGAACTTACAGTCTATGAGGATGAGGTAGTAACACAAGAGCTTACAGTCTATGAGGATGAGGGGGTAAGGGGTGACACAAGAGCTTACAGTATATGAGGATGAGGGGGTGACACAAGAACTTACAGTCTATGAGGATGAGGTAGTAACACAAGAGCTTACAGTCTATGAGGATGAGGGGGTAAGGGTTGACACAAGAGCTTACAGTATATGAGGATGAGGGGTTGACATAAGAGCTTACAGTCTATGAGGAAGAGGAGGTGACACAAGAGCTTACAGTCTATGAGGATGAGGGGGTGACACAAGAGCTTACAGTCTATGAGGATGAGGGGGTGACACAAGAGCTTACAGTCTATGAGGATGAGGGGGTTGACACAAGAACTTACAGCCTATCAGGATGAGGGGGATGACACAAGTGCTTACAGCCTATCAGGATGAGGGGTAACACAAGAGCTTACAGCCTATGAGGATGAGGGGGTGACACAAGAGCTTACAGTCTATGAGGATGATGGGTAACACAAGAGCTTACAGCCTATGAGGATGAGAGGGTAACACAAGAGCTTACAGTCTATGAGGATGAGAGGGGTGACACAAGAGCTTACAGTCTAGGAGGATGAGGGGGTGACACAAGAGCTTACAGTCTATGAGGATGAGAGGTGACACAAGAGCTTACAGTCTATGAGGATGAGGGGGTGATACAAGAGTTTACATTCTATGAGGATGAGGGGGTGACACAAGAGTTTACAGTCTATGAGGATGAGGGGTTGACACAAGAGCTAACAGTCTATGAGGATGAGGGGTTGACACAAGAACTTATAGTCTATGAGGATGAGGTAGTAACACAAGAGCTCACAGTCTATGAGGATGAGAGGTTACACAAGAGCTTACAGTCTATGAGGATGAGGGGGTGATACAAGAGTTTACATTCTATGAGGATGAGGGGGTGACACAAGAGCTAACAGTCTATGAGGATGAGGGGTTGACACAAGAACTTACAGTCTATGAGGATGAGGTAGTAACACAAGAGCTTACAGTCTATGAGGATGAGGGGTTGACATAAGAGCTTACAGTCTATGAGGAAGAGGAGGTGACACAAGAGCTTACAGTCTATGAGGATGAGGGGGTGACACAAGAGCTTACAGTCTATGAGGATGAGGGGGTGACACAAGAGCTTACAGTCTATGAGGATGAGGGGGTGACACAAGAGCTTACAGTCTATGAGGATGAGGGGGTGACACAAGAGCTTACAGTCTATGAGGATGAGGGCTAACACAAGAGCTTACAGCCTATGAGGATGAGGGGGTGACACAAGAGCTTACAGTCTATGAGGATGAGGGGTAACACAAGAGCTTACAGTCTATGAGGATGAGTGGGTGACACAAGAGTTTACAGTCTATGACAGTGATGGCAAACGTTTTAGAGACAGAGTGCCCAAACTTCAACAAAGACCCGCTTATTTATCGCAAAGTGCCATCACAGAAATTTAATTTCTCTGTCACAGTTTTCATTGATACCAGCCCCTGAGGACACCAATAAAGCAGAAAATAGTCCCAGGTTGAGCTGTTACTTTAAAATAGATCTGTGCACAGCAAGTCCTGGGCTGTCTGTGACTGCAGGAAGATACCTGGAGTCCTCTCTGGTGATGGTCTGGGTGCCCACAGAAAGGGCTCTGAGTGCCACCTCTGGCACCAGTGCCATAGGTTAGCCATCACTAGTCGATGAGAATGAGGGGTGACACAAGAGCTTAAAATCTATGAGGATGAGAGGGTGACACAGGAGGTATAAGAACTTGTATAATGGCTCAGCCATTCTTTATAAGGGAACATCTTATACATTGGATTAGATTAACAGATAGCAGGCCATATAATGGAAACCAATTAACATGCAAAGAAAGATATTGACATGAAATACAATTAAAATTATTTATTATTAAATCTTAATCGAAACCTGTCTAACACAAGATTTTGCTCCTATAAAACATGGTGCTTACTTTGTGCAAAGAGGCTGATGTCTTCAAAATGTCTGAAATAAAACATTCCACCTCCATGGTCTTTTAACACCTTTTTATCAAAATGTAGTGGATGGTGAGGAGTCACCAGGGATGATGAAAACCCATGAGCAGGCGCTGGAAATGGAATGTTGTTGGGTAATAATTGGGTTCATAGACTCCATGGGGTGAATGCTTCTCATTGAGAAGTGTGAGGTCCAGAGGTTCCAGCTCGCTTCCATGTTAACCCTTAAGAAAGCGCTGACAAGTTTCCCAGACATCTCTTCCATAGAGACCAGGTCCTACACATTTTAAAGGGGCCTTTAACCAGCCCAGCTTGGCCTTCTTGTCTCCGATCTTCTACAGGGACTTCAGCTCTTTTTCAGATCCATTGTTCAGCAAATGCAGGATCTTCTTGCGGCCGCTCCACAGCAGATCCGTTCTCAACTTCACCTCCCAGCTGGGTTCGTTCACTTGATCGGTGTGGGCTCTCCGTGCTGTGTTCTTATGAGGCTTGAAAAAAATTCCAAATGTGGGAGACCTTTGAGAGAAAGGGAAATGTCTTGAATATAGGCCATTCAACCCCTTGGATGCCATTGATGCCAACCACAGCACCTAAGGGAGTAAAATGCAGTTAGGCTCAGATCTACTCCATTCTTCTTTGGGACAACCTGCAATCTAAAGTATAAGCAACTATTAGGTTGTGATCACACAATCCAGTTGAATTCTGCAATTCAATTGAAATGCAGAGGGTCTTGTCCCAATTGCATATGTGCGTACTGCTTGTGAGTGACAAGTTTTTCAGTTGAAAGACATTGGGGCACATTTACTAAAAACAGCGCAGTCTGTACAATGTGCAGTTTGCCTGCTTAGTGTACGTTCTTCATGAATCTGGCGCTCCCTGCATTGCCCCAATAGAGTGTACCACTTTTTTTTGGTGCACTTTTAACATGGGGCATGCAACACACCTCTGTCAGACTTTGCATGTTAAATGTGGCACACGGTCCGACTGAGCACCGGAACGCACCCTTCAGTGCAGAAATTTGTGTAACATGAAGATTAGAGTAGCCGCGACAAAAAGGTTACATGTAACACGTACGTTCTACAAATTACAAATACATGTGCAAGCAGTTTGCACTAGAAAGAAAGTGCAAAGTCCGACATAAAACTGGCGCACGGAGCTTAGTAAATGGGCCCCATTTTGCGTTCAGGACAAACCTCACCATGCTCCCACTGTATTGGACTGCATTGTAACTGGAAAGTGTGAATGCAGCCTTGTGCCTTTTACCAATTCTTTTAACTGGCCTATTCAAAGTGGGACATGAAATATAGGGGCTACTTACCTTCTCCAGGCACCAGATCCCAATTTTTTACAGCTCTTTACTGAATATTGGAGGTGTCAACATCCCATGCGACTTATTAGTGAGAATGGATAAATGACAAAGAGAGGCAAGTCTTATAATCTATATCAGGGAGACTATGGGGCAGATTTACTTACCCGGTCCATTCGCGATCCAGCGGCGCGTTCTCTGAACCGGATTCGGGTCCGGACGGGATTTATGAAGGTAGTTCCTCCGCCGTCCACCAGATGGCGCTGCTGCTCTGAAAAGCATCGGAACGCGCCGGAATACACCGAGCTGGACCAGGTGAAGGTAAGCACTTCCCAAGCGACACATTTTCGGTTTTTAAATGCGGCGGTTTTTCCGAATACGTCGGGTTTTCGTTCGGCCACGCCCCCCCCGATTTCCGTCGCGTGCATGCCGGCGCCGATGCGCCACAATCCGATCGCGTGCGCCAAAATCCCGGGGCAATTCAGGTACAATCGGCGCAAATCGGAAATATTCGGGTAACACATCGGGAAACCGCGAATCGGGCCCTTAGTAAATGACCCCCATTGTATTGTAAGTGCTTCTTCTAGCATCATCTAATAGAAATTTTATCAGAGGTGTAGCTTGAGCAGTTTATAATAGTTGTGTAGCAGAAAAGCTACTGCCCCCCCTAAGTTTCCAGGTCCAGGGAAAGACTGCTACCCTTGCACCCCCTTAATGTCATACTAAGATTTTTATGTTTGTGTTAGCAGAGGATCTTCATCAGTCACAGTGATAACATACAGAGACTCTTGTATCAGCCACTATGTAATGCTTCAGTTCTCCTGTGCTGGTGCGTCCAAGGATACTGAATATTTACAATCTGGTTTCCCAGTAGAAAAACAACTAATTGCCAAAGGTCCCAGTGGGGACAATTATGTGACTTACGTATTTTCAAGGCAATATTCTAACATGTAGGGGTTGACAAAAGCATAAAACTTCTTTAAGGTGTAACTCAGATCTACTCCATTCTTCTTTGGGATATTGGTTTTTACAGAATTGTCAAATGTGATTTCCCTTTAGAAACCAACACAAGAATACCCTCGCCCTTTTCAAGTGTTATAGCATTTTCTGTTCTAAAGCTTCTTGTCAGAAATCCTACTCGGCAGCAGTAAAGTGGGCGGCGTCTAATCCATTCCTCCTCCTTCACATCCCATGATTCTTTGTGTTATCTCATGAAGTAATGTCATAACAAATATTGTACATACAGCATTAAATAGTGACTAGCCTGACAGCTGTAATCATATGATAGAGCATGAAATAAGTAGTAGAAACCAGAAACTAATTACATCAACTTCATGGTCTGTGCTTTGTAAGCACATTGGGTTAACAGCTTCCCTTCTGTGTTGATATGGTTTGGAGAGGATGGGGGAGGGTTGCTTCAGAGGACTCTATGACCCAGTTTGGGTTGCATAGGGAGAAAGAGAAAGTTAGGCAGAATCACAGACTGGGATGCAGGGACTGATATGGAACAGGGGAGATCTTCTCCCTCACTATTACAGACATAAATGTCGCAAGTCATTAAGGGGTTAATAATTTCTGAAATAAAAAAATTTTCTTCAGAGGTTTAGTTACATTTTAAGAATAGGCAACACTGATGTACATTGGCTGCATGTGGTAACTTTTTATACATTTTTTTTTTTATATCTTACTATATTTAACCGGTTCGCGACCGCCCGCCGTGTATTCACGGCGGCGGTCGCGTCGCGCTGCATGGAGAGGGCTCACGGGCTGAGCCCTCTCCATAGCCGGTAAGTCTTTGCTGCATATTGCAGCAAAGGCTTACCGGTAACATCCGCGATCGGTGCTAGCACCGATCGCGGGTGTTTTTACAGCGTGAGCTGCCGGCAAAGCTGCCGGCAGCCTCAATCAGATAGCGGCGCATGGGCGCCGCCATCTTACCTGGGATCGCCGCTCCCCGTGACGTCATCGGGGGGCGGCGATCCGTCTCCATGGTAGCCTCGGGTCTTCCGAAGACCCGAGGCTATTTCGTTTTAACCCCTTCATTACAATGTGCTGATAGCACATTGTAATGAATGAGGAAGAAAATCCCCATATACTGCCATACTGTAGTATGGCAGTATATGATAGGATCGATCAGACAACCTAGGGTTAAAGTACCCTAGGGAGTCTGAAAAATAGTAAAAAGAAAAATTAAAAAAAGTTTAAAAAAAAAAAATTATAATAAAAAAACCTAAAATTTCAAATCACCCCCCTTTCCCTAGAACTGACATAAATATAAATAAACAGTAAAAATCATAAACACATCAGGTATCGACGCGTCCGAAAATGCCCGATCTATCAAAATATGATAACGGTTTTTCAATGCGTTTAACCCCGTAACGGAAAATAGCGCCCAAAGTCGAAAATGGCCCTTTTTTGCCATTTTGAAAAATCTAAAAAAATCTATAAAAAGTGATCAAAAGGTCGTACAGTCCTAAAAATGATATCATTGAAAATATTATCAAATTTCGCAAAAAATGACACCACCCACAGCTCCGTACACCAAAGTATAAAAAAGTTATTAGCGCCAGAAGTTGGAAAAATCTAAAAAATTATTTTTGTACAGGAGGTTTTAATTTTTGTAAATGTATGAAAACATTATAAAACCTATACAAATTTGGTATCCCCTTAATCGTACCGACCCAAAGAATAAAGTAGACATGTCATTTGGGGTGCTCAGTGAAAGACGTAAAATCCAAGCCCACAAGAAAATGGCGCAAATGCGTTTTTTCACCATTTTCATTGCATTTGGAATTTTTTTCCCGCTTCCGAGTACATGGCATGGAATATTTAATACTATCATTATGAAGTGAAATTTGTTACGCAGAAAACAAGCCATCACACAGCTCTTTATGTGTAAAAATAAAAAAGTTATAGATTTTTGAAGGTGGGGAGTGAAAAATGGACATGAAAAAACAGGAAAGGGCCCGGTCCTTAACCGGTTAATTGAGGTTTTCTGGTCTAAATTTATTTATGACCTATCTGGACTGAAGACATTGCACAGGATGGGAGTCCTTGCATCATACAGAAGTATTATCTAAGGACTCTATCTCTCTGCGTCCTAAAATGCAGCACCAACAAAGTAACAGTTCTTACTGCACCGATACTGCGGTATAGCACAGAAAGTAGGGGTTCCTTGCATCAAATATGTGGTCCGCCCATGAAATAGGACTCTGCAAGGTCCATGTTCATCGACTGATCATATTGGGGCACATTTACTTACCCGGCCCTGTCGTGATCCTGCGGTGCGTTGTCCGTCGAGGATTCGGGTCTGCCGCGATTCACTAAGATTGTGCGCTGGGTGCCTGCAGGTGTCCACCGGAGTTCATCTGCTTCCTGGTGCATGTAAGTGCTTGATCTTGCGACACAATTAGTTTTTTAAATTCCGCAGTTTTTCCAAATCCGACAGGTTGTCCGACGGCCACGCCCCCGATTTCTGTCGCATGCAAGCCGACACCGATGCGCCACAATCCGATCGCAATTCGGCGCAAATCAGAGATATTCGGAAACCCAACGAAAATGCGGCTTTCGGACCCTTAGTAAATGAGCCCCATTGTGTGTGAAACAGTCCTTAATGGGCTGTTATCAATACATTGGGTGTATGATTGATAGACATACCAATGTAATACATTCCAGTATCTGTCTATCTCTCTGGAATGTATAACCCAAACAATATAACAGGAATACCCATCTGTGTTTGCTGTAGGAAATGTAGATTAAACACACAAGATTACATGAAGATGGTTAAAGCGTAACTAGGTGAAACAAATACGTCCGATAGTTATTATTCCATGGCGATAGTCCTCCGTCTGGATGCACTGGTTAAATATTAAGCCTAAAATAGTAAAGCATATATATATTAACAAATAATGTATGTACTGTAAAATAAGGTCACCGGGAGGATTTTTATAGCATAACCTTACGTGTCCAATACTTTTTATATTTAAATAACTGCAATAAACTGAAAATAAACTGAAATAAATAGGAGCCACTACTGCTGTTCCACATTCCAGCCACTACAAAATGGATGGAAACAACATCTTCCCATACTATGCTCTGTGTTTATGTCGGGTCCAAAACATCTGATCGGTGCAGGTTAAAAATCAATCAAAGATAGATGACAAGTACTGAAGATAGGCTATCAATCACAATTCCTGAACTGATTTTAAAGGACATCTACCACCGGGATGAAGGATTGTAAACCAAACACACTGACATACTGATGTGTGCCCCCTCTGGCAAGATTTGCTCTTCTTGCAGCCTTTTATGCTATGTTTTCAAGAAAAAGGCTTTACAATGATGCAAATAAGATGAGGACTCTAAGCTACAGTAACACCTTTGGGGCCCAGAGCCTCTCAGGCTCATTTGCAGAATTTTTAAAGGTTTTTTTTAAAACCAGGGCATAAGAAGCTAAGAGAAGAGCAGATCCTGCCAGAGGGGGTACACACCAGTATGTCAGTGTGCTTGGTTTACAATCCGGTGGTAGATGTCATCAGAATAAGGCTGCTCACCCCTCGCCTCTCTATAGAAAGACTCGCGCCATAATAAGGGAAAAATATACCTTATGTCCTATATTTTTCTGTGCACAGTAACGGTGCGGTGGGGACCGTGATCATGTAATTTTTGTGTGCATGAGGCCTAACTGTTTCATAAAAACCCTAAACAGCCTAGAATGTTGAAGCAAATCTTCACATGGTGCTAAAAGATGTGCATTCAAGTTACCTTTCACAGCGAACTTTGACATTTTCTTATCCGGCATATCACCTTAATTGTCTAAATTGATTAAATACCTTTATGGTGAGTCACGCCACTTATCATACCTGAGAACAAGGAAAAACATTCACATCCAAATTGTTTGGTCCCTTTGCCCACGGAATGTTGACCACATCTACAGACAAAATGATGACACTTTTGGCCAGCTCCGAGGACCATCATGGCCTTAAAGGAAATGTGTCACCGGAATATGAAATATTTTTTAAACCATGTTACAATGTATATTTTTTCAGGAATCTCTTTCAAGATCTATATTTAATAACAGATACAATCGGTATATCCTGTAATATATTCTCTATCTATAATAGACAAGTTTCTATATCTATAAGTCAAATAATAGACAGACACTTGCTAATTCTAGAAAAAAATTATATGTATTTGGTTTGTATAATTTAGAAAGAAAATTGTTACATTCCCTTTTAAACTGGCATCACCTTTTTGATTAGCATTACTTTTTTAGGGAAATTCTTTGACACCTTCCCTTGTAGCCTCCTGTTTTTCATGGAATTGTCTAGCATATTGGACACAACGTGGACAAGGCTTTGACACGTTTGAATAAAAATGTGTTTTCCAGGATGGAACAGGACAGGGCTTGAAATGGTCCTGTGAAAGGGTAATCCAAACATTGGGAAGTATGGAAACACATTCACAAGTGCCCAGTGGGTGGTACTTAGCAAACGTGCTCAGGCTCACCCCATTGGTGAATGGGGGCATAGTATAGTAGATGAGAGCTTCTGCACTTGTCTGTATTAAAACGGCCCAACAAACAATTGCCATCACGTTTGCATGTGCAATAAAAGGGTTTTTTTTGTAGTTTTTTTCCAACTACATCTCCACAACCTGACTTTACTAGTTTAATGGGCAGATTACCCTTAAAATGTTCTCTTTGCTGTCAGATTGAATTGTGGAAAAATGTAGCAGCGGACTAACAAGATGATGGAATGGAAGCAATGAATGTATTCTTGTGTCCAGGCTGTTACGTGCGGCTACTTGGTTGCTGTAGGCAGAAGGTGACATTTAGAAATTGGATGTGTTAATGATTTATGATTTTTCTCACATTTTCAGCTGAGAGATGGAGGGATGACTGGGATCTGCTATGATGTCATGTTACACTACAACTCAATATTCGTATGTGTCCATCTTAATTTATATCGTCTTCATAAATGTGTAAATTGTATAGTACAACTTATACATATAGAATGATCAAAACTAAATAAAGGGAATTCTTAAATAAACACAATGGTAGCTGCAGTCCTGAGCTGATATTCACTAAGAGGCCCTGTACTTTTACTGAATATGGGTGTAACCTGGTCTACAGATCAGAACTGGCACAGTTTTTTTGCTATAGACTCCAGCGGACACTATAGTAAATGTGGCGGGCCAGGCGTTCGCTCCCGTGCCTGCCCTAAACTTACCTCACATGGTCTATGACGCAACAGACGCATTGTGGCGTGCACGTCATAGAAACCAGAAGTGGCGGGAGTGGAGATTTATGGGTTTCTCCGCCCGTTTTCTGGGCCAGTGTAACTCCAAGTCAACCATACATGTAAATCCAATCCGTCCAGTTATGAATCAAAACTGTTTGTGAATCAATTACGACAGTGGTTATGCAAATGGGAGAGACAGCAGGTAGTAACTATAGAAAATCGGCATAACAATCCCAACAAAGAAGGGGTTCTGTAGGTGTCAACCACAGACCATCCTTTTTGGCTGTGGCTTTGTTCACTTTTGCACTTTGTCATTGTGCCAGTTCAAACTATCGGAAACTCCAAAAGGGTGGAGATCTGCCGTCTCCTCAGGAGCATTCCCAGGCATTGTAAGGAGGTCATACAGGCATGTGGAGGCCACACACAACACTACTGAGGCATTTCCTATTAGTTTTATTGTTCTCAACTCATTCCCTGTGTAATAAACAAATAATTGCCACTGGAATATTTAATTAATTGAGATCTAGGATGTGGTATTCTTTATTTGAGGAGTGTATTACCAAAGTCAAAGTGCATTACTATGAGCTTCAGCTGTAGGTGTCCATTTATAAATATTCCATCCACAATATTGCTCTTCCAAATTTCCCTAATGCATTGATCAGGGACTATGGTCATTATAAAATAGCAGTTATATTTGCTATGGGAAAATGCATTTACATAATTCCTATATTTATATAGCGCAGAGATTCCACAGCGCTGCACAGAGTTTGCCAAATCAGTCCCTGTCCCCAGTGGGGCTCACAATCTAATCAACCTACCAGTATGTTTTGGAGTGTGGGAGGAAACTGGTGGACTTGGAGAAAACCCATGCAAACAAGGAGAGAACATACAAACTCTTTGCAGATGTTGACCTGGATGATTAGATTTTATATTAATTAGTTAAAGACGTTGGGGACATTTATCTTCCTTGCTTTTTGTGTTCTTGCAACTATTCAGAGTTGCTGTTTTTTCTCAAGAACACCATTGTCAGCACCTTGTGCAGTGCCTTATGTATCTATATTTTCCAGGTGTTCTGTGCAACTTTTCACTTATGTATGAGTTTTTTGCTTACTTTTGCAACTTTTTAGGCGCGAATCTGCACCTGTTCTAGGGCAGGTTCAGAGGAAGGATTTTTTTTTTCTTGGACCCTGTTTTAACATGTAAATTGGAATTAGTTTACATGCTTTAAGACTGCGTTCACATGTGGCATTTACACTGCGTTTTTAAACTTTTTTTTAACATGTTTGGCTGATAAGAAAGTATTTTTTTTTATTGCTGAAAGTGTAAGCAGGTGTGAAAATGTTAACACAGCTGCTTTCACTTCCAACAATGAAGAGAAACACTTTCAAACCATCCATGGTAAACTGTAAAAAGCACGTATTTCTGCGACGCTTTGAAAAACGCCACATGTGACCGCACAGCCATAAGTTGTCATCTCCCTGGGGTGGGACTAGAGTGCTTAAAAATGCAGGCCATGGCCTCAAATCCTAAATTTACAGTAGTGTCCTCTCCTATACATAACCCCCTCACATGGCTTGTGTCCAGGTGCAAAAATTGTACATGTACATTATGTATCTTTAAATGTTAAGTAGGTATTCATAGTACCACCATATTCTGTAAGAACAAACTAACAATTTACTTTAAATCTATTACTTAAAGGGGCATTATAGGAATCTTCTTATCGATCACTTTACCTTAGGATAGTTGATTAATATAGGACTGGTGGAAGTCCCCATGTGAGAAGAGACTGCACTGAAGAGCACTGTGGCTTCTTCACAATCTACCACACAGCGCTGTGCCTGTACAGTGGCTGTGATTGGCATTTCAGATCAACTTTACTCACATTTATGGAACTACAAAAAGGCAATTGTGTCTGATTGTGGTGACATAAGTGACATGTGTGTGCCAGGTGTCAGACTCGGCCATCTGATATCTATTGGTAAAGATACATGGCTTCATACTGCACACTACTGCGGAAGGATGGACAGGCATTCAAAACACCTCATTGCAAACAAAGTGGATGGGCTCCTCATTTTTCAGTAGCGACCTTCTCCTTCCAAACCTTATGTAAAGCTCCAAAACATACTGGTAGGTTAATTAGATCGTGAGCCCCAATGGATACAGGGACCGATTTGGCAAACTCTGTGCAGCGCTGCATAATCTGTCTGTGCTATATAAATAAAGTAATTATTATTATCATTTAATGCTGAAATGTATTTCTATGCATCCTAATATAGTGTAGACAGCAGTTCTTACAGTATGAATGGTCTCCCTTAAAGGAATTGTACAAAGTTGACTGTTATACCCTATCCCCAGGATAAGGGATAACAATTTGATTGGTGGGACCCCCATGATCACCTTTCTCATTAATTAAATGATGCAGCAGGCAGAGCATATACACTGCCACTCCATTCCATACAATGGCAGCATACTGCTACCTGGTTTATATGCATCCAAACACTGACAATTAAGTGTATTTTCTGAAAACTAAGCATTTGCTTTAAGCGTCATCCTTAATGAGGCTTAGTTAAACACCCAGGAGGTAGAATAAATGGAAATACTGAAGTAATACGCCTGCAGGTCATTATTGACTTAGTCTCTAATTTGTGTTTTACGTGTTCTTTTCTCTGCAGAGCAGGGTTATTTTTAGTAGGACTAATTCTGGCTTCCCACTGGTGTCTGTCTGAAACATCAAAAACCTTGAAAGTTTCTGGGATCTCGGAAGGATGTATGAAATTAATCAGGATCAACTTTATTCACTCTCAACTAGACTACTGTACTAATCGGACTTCCACTGTTTCCTCTCCAATCTGTTCTTAATGCAGCAGCCAGGCTCATCTTTCAGACCAAGCGCTATACATATGCCTCCAGTTTGTACCAGTCACTGCACTGGCGGCCAGTCAACCCGTACTCTCTGATTTGCCAGTGATATTAGATTAATCTCTACCTTAATTCAAACCTCTCATCCACATCTCCAGGACGTCTCCCGAAATGCACCAATTCTCTGGAATACTCTTCCCCAGACTCCCGGACTAATACCCACCCTCCAAAGTTTCAATCGTGCTCTTAAAACCCATCTCTTTAGGCAGATTTATCATACTCACTAACTGCATGAAATGTCAACTCTCTCTTTACTAATCCATCCTATGTCCTCCTCCCATCTGTTATCTGGTAATCACCAGTTACCAAGCTCCCGGCTTCTCTGCAGTCCCATTGACCTTGGACCTTGTATATAAGATGGCGGCTGATGACTGGTTCTAACAGCAGCATTTTTATTTATTAAATTATTTTATTCTATTCCCTTATAAAGAAGGACTGGACCATTCTACATGGTCTTTTATACCCCTTGATCCTCATAGACTGTAAGCTCTTGTGTCACCCCCTCATCCTCATAGACTGTAAGCTCTTGTGTCACCCCCTCATCCTCATAGACTGTAAGCTCTTGTGTCACCCCCTCATCCGCATAGACTGTAAGCTCTTGTGTCACCCCTTCATCCTCATAGACTGTAATCTCTTGTGTCACCCCCTCCTCCTCATAGACTGTAAGCTCTTGTGTCACCCCCTCATCCTCATAGACTGTAAGCTCTTGTGTTACCCCCTCATCCTCATAGACTGTAAGCTCTTGTGTCACCCCCTCATCCTCATAGACTGTAAGCTCTTGTGTCACCCCCTCATCCTCATAGACTGTAAGCTCTTGTGTCCCCCCTCATCCTCATAGACTGTAAGCTCTTGTGGCACCCCCTCATCCTCATAGACTGTAAGCTCTTGTGTCACCCCCTCATTCTCACAGACTGTAAGCTCTTGTGTCACCCCCCCTCATCCTCATAGACTGTAAGCTCTTGTGTCACCCCTCATCCTCATAGACTGTAAGCTCTTGTGTCACCCCCTCATCCTCATAGAATGTAAGCTCTTGTGTCACCCCCTCACCCTCATAGACTGTAAGCTCTTGTGTCACCCCCTCATTCTCACAGACTGTAAGCTCTTGTGTCACCCCCTCATCCTCATAGACTGTAAGCTCTTGTGTCACCCCCTCATCCTCATAGACTGTAAGCTCTTGTGTCCCCCCTCATCCTCATAGACTGTAAGCTCTGGTGGCACCCCCTCATCCTCATAGACTGTAAGCTCTTGTGTCACCCCCTCATCCTCACAGACTGTAAGCTCTTGTGTCACCCCCTCATCCTCATAGACTGTAAGCTCTTGTGAGCAGGGACCTCTCTTCTATTGTTCCATATCACTGTTTGTGCTCTACAATGTAATATTATATTTGTATATGTCCCCTATGATTTGTAAAGTGCTGTGAAATATGATGGCGCTATATATAATAAGAATTATTATTATTATATTATTATTATTTCAGGATCTTAATAAATTCAGCATACTACGTTTCTTGAACTGCTAGATTTTTTGTGTTTGCATCTGCCAAAGTTCTCATAAGGTTGGATGAAATCTGAAGTGCAGCTTCTGCTCTAGGGTCTTCACAGGCATTATGTGCTGTACTGTGGTTGTTGGTGCATCCAGGGTGCCGGTTACCGATGCAGCCCCTTAAAGTTGAGCAGTAAGACACGGTGGCTTTTGAACCAATACATGCTGTGGAACCCTGGCCTACATCCTTAGAGTAGGAATAGAACAGACATTTAAAGGAAATGTCATAAGTTTTTATAATTTAATATCTATTTGTGGAGTCGGTCTATTTTATCACAAATTCAAATCAAGGACTCCATCTCCACAGCCCTGCAAGACACTCCCACTCTAAATTTCATCATTTAATAGAACAATCACATAAAAGGTGAATAAAATTAGTCTCAAATTATTGTTTGAGGCTTTGCCATTTATTTGCGTGGTTTGTGACGGTGAAGCTCAATTTATGTTCATCTACAATATGTCATTTTTACTTCTCATTCAGCTCCATACCCTTATCCTGTATATATTGTAGTTGTTAAAGTTTTTTTATATATTGTATATTGTAGTTGTTAAAGTTTTTATATGTGGTCACTTTCTAGGCCCACACTTACTCCAGCTCTGCTGGTTTAGCCACATGGACCCGACTAACTGGATATGTTCCTGAAGCACGGACACAATGACACCATATTAGTATTCGGAGACCCACAATGCAGCTGAGGGCTATTCTCTAATACCTGTGTCTGACTGTTCTGGGGGAGTAGATTTTATCAGTCAGCTAAATTTTTCAACAACGTCGTAACATTTTCAGAACAAATTCCCCTCAGCCTCTTTGATATCCTCCAAACTGAGACAAAACTTCTGTAACAATCAGTTCCCACAGCGTGCGGCCGTGTTCCCTCCTGCTCTCAGCTAACCTCTGCACCATTATTTATTAATGTTAAGAGGGGATTAAAATTTTTAACCCCTTTAAGTCCTGGCTACAGTTTTGTATTTCAGGACTGGGATTTTTTGTAGATTTTTCCCTCTGACACCTTTGTATATATTACACATTGGTCGCTCCATTATACAGAGACCAGGAGAGATGATATGATGTGAGGTACATTGCCTGTTGTGTGTTTTTTTAGGGTTGTTATATCACCAATTATGATGTCCTAAAAGTTATGGAAGACAATGATATCATAACAGACGCCAGTACTGTAAATTGCATCCCAGACTCACATTTGCTTACATTTTTATTTTGTTCCATTTGACCATACAATGTTTCAGCTCCTGCACACTGGAGCCTGATCCCGGGGCTTTGCACCCACTTATATTTATTCTCGTGCTGCTTTTTTCATTTTTGATATATGTGTGTGTATATAAAGGCTGTAACAAAACGATTGGGCTGGTGGAATATCTCGTGAAATACACATCACATCCAAAGTCTGAATATATATGTATGCAATATATTTCTAAAACCTATTCGATTTTAACAAATTTGAGCACTTAAAGAGAACCTGTCACCACATTTTCACATATACAGCTAGTGACAGGTTCCTATAGAGCCCTAGTAACTAACTGACAGCCTTCTTTTAGCTAAAAATAGTTTTCCTTACATTCACATAAATCAACTTTATCTTATATTCCTTCCCATGTTATCCTCCCCATGTCCCATGCCTCTTCTCAGCATGTCATGTGACCAGGGTGACATCATCACAGGTCCTTTAGCCTCCTAACATTAGCCAACTGTAAACATGCATATATCTGATCACATGAAATCACTGCAGCTTCAATAGACTTCTACTCCTCATCCGGCATGGAATTATCCTTCTCCCCATCCTCCATGGAGACTGCTGTTATTTCATATGATCAGATACACAAAAGGACCCGTGTGTCAATTTATAAATAAATTGTGTGCGCTATATGAATAAGGAATTATTATTATTATTAGTTGTTGCAGATGTAACAGGACCTTAGATGACCTTTAAGTGCCCAATAATGTAACAGAGCACTCCATAGAGCAGAATATCATCGTTTGTCAATCAGGAACAAGGAGGCAGGGCAGTGCAAGTAAAATTTACTATGCAGGACTTTAGTGTGATGAACTCCCCTAAGGTGAGTTGCCTATAAGTTTACAAACTGATTTTTGTAACATTGCAGCCATGGAAAGGAGCCATTTAGGGATAAGGGCGATGCTTTTTAACCCCTTCCAGACATGTGACATAATAGTATGTCACATGTCGGGTGCGGGTGCACGGAAAGGGCTCACCCCTCTCAATACCTGGTAAGTTTTGCTGCATATTTCAGCAAACACTTACCGGTAACACCCGCGATCGTTGCTAGCCCGTGTGTTAACCCATCCACCATCGCCGGCAAAGCTGCTGGCAGCTTTAAAAAAATGGTGGTGCATGCACCACCATCTTGGCGAAGATCGTCACTCCCTGACGTTATCAGGGGGCGGCGATCGCTTGTCATGTTAAATCTTGTACATGTATGAAAACATTATAAAACCTATACAAATTTGGTATCCCTGTGATCGTACCGACCCAAAGAATAAAGTAGATATATCATTTGAGGCGCACAGTATCAGCCGTAAAATCCAACCCCACAAGAAAACGATGCAAATGAGTTTTTTCACCATTTTCACTGCATTTGGATTTTTTTCCCGCTTCCTCGTACACGGCATGGAATATTAAATAACATCACTATTAAGTGCAGTACGTTACGCAGAAAACAAGCCATCACACAGCTCTGTACATGTAAAAATAAAAAAGTTATAGATTTTTGAAGGTGGGGAGTGAAAAATGAAAACGCAAAAAAAGAAAAAGGGCCTCAGCGGGAAGGGGTTAAACATAATTTTTAGTAGTCTTTATTTTGGGTGAGTTAATTTGCATCACAGTTTTTCTTTAATATAGAGCGTTCGATATTTGAAAACTTTGTAGGAAACAAGAATAATGTGTATCTTCAGTGGGGCGGAGAGACTTAAGTGATCAAGCTCTCTGATGAGTGGCATCTCCAAAGAGAACAGAAAACGACTGCGTCCACGTTGTTGTTCCTGGGTTACGATGAGTATAGTTTCTACATAAAAACTTTGATTCCTCCTACCTCAACACCAGGGGTTGAAAATAAAGGGACAACTTTAGTATCATTGGATAGATTTTTAAGATTTTTTTTTTCTGTTTTTTTCAATCTGATTTTCATTGCTCCAGATATTCCCCATTTTTGTACATTATTTTTTATTACCCATTTTGAATTTCAGCAGTTACAGTGCTGTCAATGAAAATGACTTAAATCATAGTTTGAATTAATGTAATTTTTGGGAATCCGAATCTGCAATAAATTATGGGGGTTTCCATTTAAGATAGCTTCCTCCACCACACCCACAGTGGATAGATATTCCAATAGATTATAGATAGTTTTTCAATCTGATGTGTATTTTTGCAAGATGTCCCCAAACCTTTTTGTTACACCCTGTATACTGTGACACCGGTGATAAATATAGATCTATAGATCTACTGTGCCATATGCAGACCAAAAGTTTGGACACACCTTCTCATTCATAGAGTTTTCCCTATTTTCATTACTGTAAAAATTGTAGATTCACACTGAAAGCATCAAAACTATTAATAAAAAGTTTGAAACAACTGAAAAATATGTCTTATACTCTAGTTTCTTCGTGAGATGCTTAGCACTTGTTGGCCCTTTTGCCGTCATTCTGCGGTCCATCTCGGATGTGTTCAGGTCTGGTGACTGTGGAGGCCAGGTCATGAACCAGGCATGTAGAGTCTATTCGTTAACCTGTGTTGCACAAAGACACTGTGATTGTAACTAAAGATCCAAAATTTGGACTCATCAGACCAAAGCACAGATTTCCACTGGTCTAATGTCCATTCTTTGTGTTCTTTAGCCCAAACAAGTCTCTTCCGCTTGTTGCCTGTCCCTAGCAGTGGTTTCATGGCAGCTATTTTACCATGAAGGCTGCTGCACACAGTCGGGGAATGATGACATCACGCTACCTGTGTCTCTGAGCGGCGGCTCACAGAAGAGCTGCAGGAAGACGGGAGCCGCGGGCGTGGGAGCACCCTGCTTCGAGCTGAGTATAAGTTTTATTTTTTTTATATATTTATATGGGGCCAGATTCTTTTTTTCCTGGGAGGGGGGTGTGTGTGTGTTATATATTTATACATTTATAAGGGGTGTGATGATTGGTGTGCTGTGCATGCTATAATTCCAGTAGAATATATATATATATATATATATATATATATATATATATATATATATATATGTGTGTATGAAGGGACGTTTTACATGTGTGGGAGAGTGAGGTCAGTTGTGTTGTGAGGGGTATATATTATTTAGGAGCACTGTGTTGTTATCCAGGAGACTTTATACTGAAAGTGACTGCGGTATTTTTAGGGACGCCAGGTGGTGATGTGCTGCACGGAGCTGAAGGTATCTGGCCGGAATAAAGTCCTCTTCCTGAAAGCTTGTCATATATAAGGCACTAGATGCCACTAATGACTCAGAACCTGTAGTCAGTCACACAGTGTCAGTTACATCAGGCAGAGGGAGGGGGAAGTGCTGAAGGAACAGAGTGAAGGTAGAGACAGTGTAGCCCTTTAGGCTCATTAGCATAACTTTAAAAGTAGATTTATAGAAGGAAGGAGCCATGGATAACTAATATAAGAAGATTACCACAGTCACAGTGCCTGGATCTATGAGTAATGTCCCTGGTTTATCAGGATGGATTTTGATGGTAGATTTCCTTTAAAAATGTATTGATCTCTTTGCTGACACCTAGTGGGTACAAATGGTACTGCCATATATACACATACATATATTTTATTGCTTTTTGCAATATACTTTCTACAGTTAGACAAATGTGATAGTATCTAAAGATCATATAATTCACTGTAAGATGCATGTACAGTGTTCTCCAGAACATTTGTATACCCTGTCCCTTGTGGTTTATGGATATGATCTTGTTGTTAGTTACTTTAGTTTTCTTCCTGGTGTGGTGGTTATGATTGAATGGATCCATTAGACAGTAGTTTCCTAGCAACACTGCAGAAGAGATAACACTTAATGAAGGCTGGTTACACACTGCGGGATTCTCTCTAGAAAATGACTAACATGTGACCCCAGGTGTAAGAGCAGTGACCCTGGAGAATCGCCCTGAAAGCTCAGCTAGTGCTTGGTTACTAATGATTATTAAAGGGAACCTGGCACCAGAAACCAGAATTTCACTGGTGACAGGTCCTAATAGGCACTGCAGAGCACATTACATAGCAGTTAGAATGGCGTCTGTGCTCCCCTCTGTTCGTGTAATATCCCCTAAATAACATTACCTGGCTCCCTGCCAACAAGTCCTGGCAAAGTCCTGGGTGATGCCTCAAATCGTAACGCTTCCTCCCTCATTAACATAAGTCTCAGCCCCAGCTGGTAATTATTTCCCCTCCCACATCCTTCCTGTTCTGCATCGTGAGCAGCGTCGGACTGGAGTACCTTGGGCCCACCAGAGGAAATCCTTTTAGGGGCCCACCCTATCTTTTTACTAAAAAGAACACCAATGGAGGTGTAAAGCTACGAATGGAGGTTTAAAACATGCAAATAACGTTGTACAGTATTAAGAACATTGGGGCAGATTTACCAGAATAATCTGAGAGCATAACTTTTCTAGTTGCTCAGGGCAACCAATCAGAACTCAGCGGCTTGTGAACTAAATCTGAGCTTTGATTGGTTGCCATGAGTCATGTTAATCCCTTCATGCACCAGGACGTACTATACTCACCGGCCACTTTATTAGGTACACCATGCTAGTAACGGGTTGGACCCCCTTTTGCCTTCAGAACTGCCTCAATTCTTCGTGGCATAGATTCAACAAGGTGCTGGAAGCATTCCTCAGAGATTTTGGTCCATATTGACATGATGGCATCACACAGTTGCCGCAGATTTGTCGGCTGCACATCCATGATGCGAATCTCCCGTTCCACCACATCCCAAAGATGCTCTATTGGATTGAGATCTGGTGACTGTGGAGGCCATTTGAGTACAGTGAACTCATTGTCATGTTCAAGAAACCAGTCTGAGATGATTCCAGCTTTATGACATGGCGCATTATCCTGCTGAAAGTAGCCATCAGATGTTGGGTACATTGTGGTCATAAAGGGATGGACATGGTCAGCAACAATACTTAGGTAGGCTGTGGCGTTGCAACGATGCTCAATTGGTACCAAGAGGCCCAAAGAGTGCCAAGAAAATATTCCCCACACCATGACACCACCACCACCAGCCTGAACGGTTGATACAAGGCAGGATGGATCCATGCTTTCATGTTGTTGACGCCAAATTCTGACCTTACCATCCGAATGTCGCAGCAGAAATCGAGACTCATCAGACCAGGCAACGTTTTTCCAATCTTCTACTGTCCAATTTCGATGAGCTTGTGCAAATTGTAGCCTCAGTTTCCTGTTCTTAGCTGAAAGGAGTGGCACGTTCGACGTACTGTGCATTCAGAGATGCTCTTCTGCCTACCTTGGTTGTAACGGGTGCCGATTTGAGTCACTGTTGCCTTTCTATCAGCTCGAACCAGTCTGCCCATTCTCCTCTGACCTCTGGCATCAACAAGGCATTTCCGCCCACAGAACTGCCGCTCACTGGATGTTTTTTCTTTTTCGGACCATTCTCTGTAAACCCTAGAGATGGTTGTGCGTGAAAATCCCAGTAGATCAGCAGTTTCTGAAATACTCAGACCAGCCCTTCTGGCACCAACAACCATGCCACGTTCAAAGGCACTCAAATCACCTTTCTTCCCCATACTGATGCTCGGTTTGAACTGCAGGAGATTGTCTAGACCATGTCTACATGCCTAAATGCACTCAGTTGCCGCCATGTGATTGGCTGATTAGAAATTCAGTGTTAACGAGCAGTTGGACAGGTATACCTAATAAAGTGGCCGGTGAGTGTATAACATCCTGGTGCTGCGGGAGGTGTATGGATAGAGCTCATAGGCTGAGCTCTGCCTATACACAGCGATGTCAGCTGCGAGTGTCAGTTGCATAATACAGCTGACACCTGCCTCGTACTTACAGTTAACCTGTTAAGTGTCATGGTTGAACTCGACCGCGGCACCTAACTTGGCATTCTATGGACACCAGGGGTGTTGCTAGGGTCGCAAAAGATCAGGGGCACGGGCCCCAATGCATATGTACCAAATTTTCAATAGTGTATCTCTTACATAACCCCCTTCACGTGTGGTAGTGCCGATAACAACTGTACCTAACAGCTACATTAGGCCATTAGGCCCGGCATCACCACGTCTCCTCTTCAGCCACGGGTCACCCCTGTGGAGTTCACCAAACAGACATCTTATGTTCCTTACTCCTCCCCTCTCCATATGAAGTCGTGCAGCCAGACTGTTCTTTCCAGAAAGATATTTTTTCCAGCGATAGCACGGTGGCGCAAAAGAGTGCTCACCATACCGGGGACTCCTATGGCAGCTGTATGCCACCAAAAATGCCCCCTTTAATGTCCTCATGACCCCCTTTCAGGACCTCCGCAGCCCCCTGTACTGTCCTCATAGCCCCTTTTCGTGTCCTCATAGCCCCCTTTCGTGTCCTCCACAGTACTCTGTAATGTTGTCCACAGCCCCCCATTTCCTCATAGCCCCCATTAGCCGTCAGACACAGGTAACGTGCCTCACAGCCCCCCCCCCCCCATGTCCTCATAACCCCCTGTAGTAGTCCCCACAGTCTCCTTAATGTTCCCCCCAGCCCCCCCCCTTCCCCCTCTCCATGTCCTCATAGCCTGAATACACACAGCCCCCCCCCCCATACACACAGAATTAAAAAGACAAAACATACTCACCCGTGTCTTCCCGCAGGACTGAGGCGCGGTGACGTCATCACCGACGTCTCCTGCTCCCGGCGCTGTAGTGAGCTGCTTGCAGCAGGAGACGCCGGGTGATCGCGTCTCCTACTCTCTGTAGTGGTGAATGGAGCTGACGGCTCCTTCCCCACTACAGTGCTCATCGCTATCTATGTCCTGAGGATGTAGATAGCGATGAGAGTGGGGAAATCACCCTGGACAGCTGACATTCAGGGCACAGGTCAAAAGATCCGGGGCACGGGCCCCGGATCTTTTGACCTAGCGACGCCCCTGATGGACACCATCATATTGTATGGCTGCTCGCCGTCCCCCATGGCGTCATCGTTTGCCGGTGATCAGTTGCCATGGCAGCCTACAGTCTTATTGAGACTTGTGGGCTTGCCATGTGTAATGATCTCTAATAGCCAGCAGATGGAAGGCTATTAGAGATCAGCAGTAAAATTGCGATATACTGCAATACAGTAGTATTGCAGTATATAGTATTAGCAATCAGTACCCTGGAGGGTCTGAAATAATGGTGAATTTTTAGAAAAAAAATTGTAAAAAAGGAAATTTTCCCTAGATCACATATAAAAATAAACAGTAAAAATCATAATCATGATAGTTATGACTGCATCCCAAAATTCCAGTTTAAATCTACTAAAACCTATATAAATTTGATATCTCTGTGGTCGTAGCGACCCAAATAATAAAGAGAAAGTGTCATTTGGAGCGCAGAATAACCCATAAAAACAAGCACACAATAAAACACCACAAATGTGTTTTTTTTGTCAGTTTCACTGCACTTACAATTTTTTTTCCAGGACATTGCATGGAATATTGAATGGCACCATTAAAAAAGTACAATTTGTCCCACGGATAAAAAAACACTCACAGTAAAAAACAAACGCAAAAATGAAAAAGGGCCTTCAGAGTCCTTAAGACGGTAAGGACAAAACACATGTTACTAATTGCAGAACACATAAATACCTTATCTTCATGTTGCTGAAGTTAGGGACACAGATGTGTTTGATGCATTTTGCCCAAAGCATTTGAATCAGAATGTGGCCTCTGACTGTGTTCACACTCTGCACTTGAATTACATTTAGGAAGGTAAATCCAGCGCAGTGCAGAGGAGATTCTCCCAATCACATCTGCGTTTACCAATATATATTTTTTTTTAAAATAAAAGTTCCCTTCCCCTCCGATGGTGACCAGAGGGGGCCCCAACAATGTCGGGGCCCACCGGAGGATTCTCCGGTCCTCCGCTGGGCCAGTCCAACCCTGATAGTGAGTGCAAACCTCCCTCCATCAGCAAGAGCATTGAAGATGAAACGTGCCTGGGTCTTGCTGCAGGACAATGATCCCAAACACACAGCCAGGGCAATGAGGGAGCAGCTTCATAATAAGCATTTCAAGGTCCTGGAGTGGCCTAGTCAGTCTCCAGATCCCAACCCCATAGAAAACCTTAGGAGGGAATTGAAAGTATGTGTTGCCCCAAAACATCACTGCTCTAGAGGAGATCTGCATGGAGGAACGAGCCAACATACTAGCAATAGTGTGTGCCAACCTTGTGAAGACTTACAGAAAACATTTGACCTCTGTAATATATCCTTTGTTGCCAATGACAAAGTATTGAGATGAACATTGATTTTGGAAAATAAGTATTTGGTCAAAAACAAGACAATGTGATTTTCTGGATTTGCTTCCACATTTTGAGATCTATCTGTGATGTCAATTTCAGGCCTCTCTCATGTTTATAAAAGGAACCTCTCAATATAGGAGACCCATTTTAGCACCACCCCAGTCCCCACAGATTATAGTACATACTGCCAAAAAGGTTTTGTATTAAAAAAAAAAACTTTTACAGGAGAAAAGTTATGTTATATTGTACCTTACAGTTACATATATGCTGTGACTAGGCATTTGTCCCCTGGGTGTGAATATAGAGGAGTGGTTCCCCAACCCTTGGGAAACTGCTAAAATCATTGGTACCCTAAGAAAAATGCTAAAGTGTCTACTACTAAATCAAAACTGTGTGCCAGGCTATCCGGGCTACGACTGATTGCAGGAAATGATAAGAGTGTAAAAAAAAAAAAAATCATTAGAAAACTTTAAAGATACAGGATAGTTTTATTAGAAAACATGACAAAGAAAGAAGACACTTTAAACAATACATTATCCAAGTGAATTCACATACAGGGAGAAGGCATTTATATAGATCTCTGACATTTGCCATAGACTGAAACAATATCGTTACCAAGTGCAGGTATTGCTATTATCATAAGAGAACGGGACCGTAAACCAAATGACAGAAATGCTAAAGTTCTAGGATAGGCAAAGATTTTTACTTTGCTTGGATTGTTACCAGATAATGGAGAATATACCGGTTCATGTCATAACGACTGACGACTGACTGAAGCGACAGACCTTCTATTTATTATATTATATTTTGTTCTGTTCCCTTATGAAGAATGGCTGGACCATTATATATTCTTTTTACCTCTTGTGTCACCCCACTCTTCCTCATAGACTGTAAGAAACAAATGCTACCGAAATCTGGCCCCCATGATCTTCTCTTAGCTCATAGATATGACAACATAAGTAGCATTATATTCACAACTAACCAACAACTGTGATGTGGGAGAGCTGCCCCCATGTCCAGCACTGCCACATAAGGGATAGGAAAGAAGCTGGTAGGTGGATGCCCACGTGTGTAAAATAAGAAACTCATCATATAGAGTGGTGATCTTGAAGATTTTGTAAAGATTAAGAACGAAGATACATAGGAAAGAGAATGTGGAAGGAATATAGAACATGAGCTCAGATTACATGTCATTACATCTATTAGTAACAGGGAACTGCTTACAGGTCACAACTCATTTTTTTAATACAAGTTTACTTTGCTATCAACCAGCAGAAGATTTCTTCAGATACATTAGTTTGTTTTAAGGAATACCAGAAGGGAATCTATTTCCCAGCCACAGGTAAGTAGCCATTCTAGGAAGATGGATTGAGCATACAGAAAGAAGCTGGGCTTGGTCCTGACAGCTACCAACCTATACTCCATCAGCAGTCATCTACTTAGGATGGGGCAATATTCAGGAGGCAAGCTGTTTTTTCCGGGGTAACTGGAGGCTACAGTCATGATATGGCGGCCTCAGCCACAGTACAATCCCATTAATGCATCTTATACATAATACGATATGTGGCCAGCCCTACAGAGTTGTTAGTGTGACTCTCCCCACTTGGAAGGGAGCGCTCTCCCCACCCATATGTACTCGGCTGCAGACTTCCCCCAGTTTCTGGCCCATGTGCAGCATGCGGTTGTGTACATGAAGGTTTCATGCACACTGCCGTAGCAACATACGTGTGCCATGAGCTGCAAGCCCCCTCTCTGTAGGTAGTCGAGGGGCCATGCCTCAAAACAGGGCAAGAATAGGTTTCTCCATCCTCTGCGGAGCAGTCGCCCAGCCCGGACAGAATGCGGCAAGACACTGTATTGCATGATCTCAGGGAGAGCAGAGCCTCTTCACTCTCATGCCGCCTGTCCCAACATAAGTATAATGACAACTAGAAAGACCTAGAGTGATGTCAGAAGCATGTGACGTATCACCTGCTTCCTGTATCAATGCAAGGTTCATTAACCCTGTCATGCTGGCAGGGGATGGGCCAGAGAAGACCTTTTAGTTGGGAAAAGGTATTAAGAGCGGTGTGTGAGTAAATGGATGTAGAAGTTATGAGAGAGTTCATGTGAGTGAATGTATGTAGCAGACCTAAACAAATGAATGTAGCAAGAGTTGTGTGAGTAAATGGATGTAGCAGAGCTGTGTGCGCTGTGATTGTGTATGACAATTTTTAATTGGTGTCAAATATATTTTTCTTTTTGTTCGATGCCTAAGCCTGGGGTATTGATAAGTGAGTTGCCCTACAAACACCACTTTTCTCCTTATCCATAGAACATAAAGGTCAGACCAGCATAGGACTCATGTATTGCTTGATTCAACTCTATGTAAATGACAGAGGGTACAGGTCTCAGCTCCCTTTGGCAGTTCTATAATTAAATAGAGCAGCACCAGACATGTGCACCTGCCACGATGCCCAAACATAGGGACAATGGACCCCCATTAAAGTGATCAGTAGGGTCCCAATAGAGGGAGTCCCAGCAATGAGACATTTGACGTTACTACATGTTATCAGAATTGCCAATGGGGGCAATACCGCAGCCAACGGCTTATTTCTTTTATGTATAGTGCCGCAATGCTACCACAACCGGCTGTGCACCAGCATCCATTGCATTTAGTGACAGGTCACATTTTTGCTGCAGTTGAAAAATCAACAGTAGAAAAGAGTTTCTGCTGCCGTTTTATTCCCACAATGTGTAGTTGGGGGTTGTCATCAACCCCAAAAACTACAATGATACTGTATTACGCTATGTTATTGCTGCAGGGCACATCCACAGACAATACATAACGCTTGAAGTGCACAGTATATTGTTCATTGGATAAGCTCTCAAGGCTATGACACCAACAAGGCCAAACCGCAGCCCATCCTCATCATCACATTCTACATAATGCAAGACACAGGACAGGACTGCCTATTGCAGCCGTTATCAGTCTATAGGCTTATTCACATGACTGAGAACATCAGCCATGTGCTGTCCATAATACAGGAAAACGTAAGAGTGAAATCCATTGAAATCATTAGGGTAATGAATGAAAAAAGGACCACAAAATGGTTGATTTTTCACCTATGAAAAACATGAAAGGGAATTTCATCAGCCATGAGATATAGCCTAACACTCAGGGGACAAACACTTAAGAAATGGAGGGTATGATTGTAAAATATTTAAAAAAAGAAGGAAAAAACATCATATATATTGTTCCTGACATTAAAATGTCAAAATATTATATAGAAGATGCAAAGCACATTAATACTAGAGACGGGTGAAGGACTAGCAAACTTGCGTTGCTTTTACTTTTCCTTCAGAAAGTGAGGAAGGTATGTAGCATGTCATGCACTTATAATGTACCGGACATAAATGCACAAACCCTTCTCGATAGTAATGTGGGAAAATATAATAAGTGGTGATATGTATTATTATAATATTTAAACATAAAGAGTAACTAAACCATTGAATCTAGTTTGAGAATAGTAAACTTGGCAATCTACTTTATTAAGTACAGGAGCTTCTCTCAGACATTTTTGCTGCCTCTTCTTTCTCCAGTAGTCAGCAGTGTCTGGAAGCCTTTTGAGCTTCATCCATTTAAGACAGATAAAAAGCCTAAAGATTAACTAATTTCACACCTAGAGAATATTTCCCTTGATGATCCATCTCTCTGTGGATGATAGAGTGCAGTCATTATACACTTTATTAGGTTCCTTCATCTCTCAGCTGTCAGTGGATACAGAACAGAAAGCCGATTTCAACAAACTGCTTCAACAAGGAAGAAAGAAAAAGAAAAAAGAAGGGCACAGGAACATATTTCTCTAATAAAAGTAAATTACATTGTTTATTATTATCTCCACTAAAATTTTGTCAAGTTTAGTCACGCTTTAAGCTTCCCTTTAAAGGGAAGATGATATGGAAAATAACAGATGGGGTATTTGTGTAAAAATGGACAGCAGATACAGAAGATTTCACATCTAAATAGGTGAAATCACAGAAAAATGGCAGAAATACACTGAAGATCAAAATTAGAGAACACACAACCTCCTAAATGTCAAGGTCCTTGTGTCGTCCTATGTGAATATATCTTAGCATGATTAAAATTGCAGTATTTAAGCATATTTTATAAATTATAGATATTCTAAAGCACAGAATAAAAATGTAAATGAGAATTTTGTAAAAGAACACGGAACAAAATTAGACAACACTTACAGGTACCTGCAAATTATTGGTGTTAATCTGTCGCCTGGTGCTAATTTCCTTATTATCTGACAAACCCATTTAACAGAATAACTTTCTGGTTTTCACAGACTTTGGAAAAATGTTGTACCATTCCAAATTGACTGAAACCCTTCAGCAGTAGGTTGTCCAGTTGAAGGCCAAAGGGATGACCCTATCAGCTATAGAAAAAGAAGTTGGTTGTTTCAATCATGTGATTTCCAGAATATTGCATCTGTGCAATAGACCAAACTAATTCAAGTCAACGAAGGCGGCTGGTCACCCTCCAAAGACAAATGTAAGAGAGGACAGGATAATGTGGAGAATTTCCATGGGTAATCGTTTCAAAGGATCTGTCATCATACAATTTTTAAGAGCATTTGCACTGCACACTCAGCAGTGACCAAACCTTTCATTAGCAGAAAGAATCAAAAGTCTAGAATCGCCTTTGCTGAGGAGCGTGTTGTGTGGACAGAAGAGAAGTGGGCCACAGCTCATTTTAGTGAGGAAAGCAAGTTTAATTTATTTGGATCTGATGTAAAACATTATGGTTTGCCGACAAACAGGGGAAAGACTAAACCCAAGGTGTGTAAAGAAGTCAGTGTAAGGTGTTTGGGGAAGTGTAGGACAATGCCCCTGGTCACACAGCAAAACTGGTAAAGCAGTTCTTTGAACAAAAAACTTTGAAACAACGAAATGGCCAGCCCAGAGTCCTAGGCTATACCCAATGGAAAACCTCTGGTGACAAAGTTATGGCCAAGAACCTCACAACAGTCACAGAACTGTGGAGAGAGTGGACCAAAATCCCAGCAGAGCCGTGTGAGAGGCTAGTGATGTCCTGTGGCCGCAGATGTGCTGAAGTTATTCAAAGCAAAGACCTTTGCGCTTTCTACTGAATGGTCTAACCTTTAGAAAAACGTAGTTATAATCTTACTCTGTGCTACAGTCATTGTTGTTTTGTAATTATGCTTATGTTTTTGAAAAAATAAAGTTTTATGTTGATGCTTTGGTCATTTAGTAAAACACTGTTCTGGTGGCATGTTGTACCCCTTACAAAAAATGTCCATCACATGTTGATCGATGTAGATTACATTGTTTCTGAAAATAAAGTGACCACACTGTTCTCGAATTTTGATCTTCAGTGTAGGTGTTATCCTGCCCAGGCCTGATCACTTTATAATGGAAGTATACACCTTCTCACCTGCTCATAAAAAGGACAAAACATTTTAACCGAAAACATCAAAAACTCTTCTAGAGATCAGTTCCATAAAGTAATAATTTCACAGTTCAGGTAACAAATATACTTCATCGACTGGTAGAGGGCACACTATAAACTACAATGGACATCACAAGCACGGTCATCTAACCACCAAACAGAAACCTGTACGTACACCCACAGTGTGCAAACTTACTGGACGGCATGTACACCTAAAAACATTCATGTGAGGTCTACTGTAAGATTTGTGGGAGCAGATCTGTACAACAAACAAAAGGGGCATGTGTGTTTTGGGGCGGCTTTTGAGGTAATCCATTTTGTTAGACAATGAATATCATTCTATAGGCACAGCGGGCACTCTGCTATCCTCTAGTTTTTATATAATACACAGCTTGTATGGACTCCAGTAGTGTGGGCTGTCGCATAGTTAAAGGTAATGGTGCACAGGTATATGGAGATTAAGGCACCTCCTCCTGGTTTGGGAAAGCTGTTGCATTGCTTTGCCTCTGTACATACAGCAGAAGAGAAGTATCGGGCGAGGCCCCGGATGATCTGATGGGAATGTACAGAGCCGTACATAAGGTGCTGAATTCTAGACAAAACAGTCGACTGCCTCAACGGGGAGAGAAACCAGTAGCCAAACTGCAACCCACTGTCGGCGTCATGTCCCAGATCTGAAAAAAAAAACAAAACAATTATTAATACAATACAGGAATAAATATACATTACAAATCTGTTAAGTGACCGGAGTACAAAATTCACTCCAGAGTGAAGAGAAGAAAAAAAAAAAAAAAAAAAAAAAAAAAAAAAGCATAATGATAAACCACGGACACTTACTCATAGATCAAGGCACCATGACTCTGGTAATCTTATTTTTGTTCTACATGGCCTCTTTTCAACTTTTAAAATAATTCTAATGAGCCAGAAGGGCTTTGGGGGCGTTACCAGAGCGAATAATTCTTCTTGCCTTCCTCCTTCCCCCAATAACACTTCTGGCTCATTAGCAGAATAAAAGATGATTTTAGAAGGAAGGAGTCCATGGATAACACATATAAGAAGATTACCAGTCACAGTGTCGCAATTTCCTATCATGTGGCAAACTTTTATGGTTAAAGACATAATTACTTTAATAACGTGAGGTGCAGTATAGGGTGAAATTACTGTTCATATGCAGACTCATTTCTGTCGTAAGTTTGGTCAGTGGACTTTCCCTTTTTTTTGTGGCGTGGTTTTCAAAGGAGTCAGAAATTTTAGCACACAATGCGCCAAAAAAATTATTTGTGAAGTTGTCCTTTTTTAATTTCTGAATCTGTGAAACCACGCCCACATTTAGATGATTTAAAAAAAAAAAAAAAGTCAGAAATAATATTATTTTGGCCGCACACAAGTAATAAATCAAATGGAAATATAAAAAGTGCTCCAAAAACAGCCCAAATGCAATTTCATGAACTAAACTATTAAGCCCACGTACATCATATTAAAGAATGTAACCCCATCATGTCCCTCACAGTATCAACAGAAAATGCCCGCAATCTGCTTACCCTCAGGGGGAGCACTCCAGGGTGTTACCCCCATGGCCCAGTGGGCTACTTTATTCTTAATTGAACCAATGATAATGCAGCTCTCCACATCATTAACTATCATGGACAGTCATGTGACCAGACACCGGGGGTCGTGCAGTCAGGCTGGAAATCATAAGCGTCTAAGATGCAAGTTTTCTTAAGATGAGTCTCAGGCGTCTGACATATGGCCATTTTTTCCTGCCATGACTGCAACAATTTGAAAGGGGTCCGAAATCAGACCTTATGATAAAACTGCATAGTACTTTTACATTTGAGCAGTTTACAAAAGAACTGTTTTTAAAAGTGCAACATCAGTGTGAACAGTGTAAGATCAAAAATCAGCAGCGGATGTATAAACTCTTTCCAAATGGAGGTACCGATATGGGATGTACAGAAAATATATTAAGAGATGCAATAAAATGTTAAGTTACACTTTATGAGAGAAATTTAAGTGGGTGCGGAGGGGTCTGGGCCGGTACAGGGCGCTCTTGCTCCGTGCCTCCGCACTAGCTATAGCCTCCGACTGTTCATGGCTGAAGGGGCGCAGGCTAAAGCAAAATTCTAGTACAGGCACAACTGAGAGGCAGGGCTTCATCCTACACTGATGCCCCATGTGCCAGCATATAATAATTTATGGACACATGGGGGGCATTGAACACTCACCACCACCGACCTACAAGCTGCTGTATATGCAATGTAACATACATACCTTGACTAGCCGATCTGTGCCACATGTGACCATTAGCCCCCTGGAAATATCCATAGTCATAAAGCAGATGTTGTGTTTACCCTCATGAAATGTAGCCAATGATGTCCGACTGAGAAAATAAAATATATAGGCAAACAGGTTCTTTTTATGACTTATACACATTTTTACCACTAATAATATAAGCATTTGTGCATTTAAAAACTATCAACCCCCAACCCTACAAATGCCACCAGTCCACAATAGTCCTGAAGTGCACTGGCCGGATTTCACGGATCATCCACAGCGCTGGGAATGGGACTGTGTCATTTGGGATACAATGAGTCGCTTCTTCCTCACGGTTGCTATGATTACAGTTCAGCTGCCGTTCTGCAAGTAGTGACTGTACATCATATATCGTTATAGCGCACGGTGGTTGGTCTGTAAAAATCTTTCGCTGGTTGAAAGCCCTGGCAGAAACTAGCCATTCATTGCTAGACTCTGTAACGGTGGGAATCAATGAGCAATGACCATTGCAGGCATTCTGCAGCTTTTCACAACGTGTGTCCCTAAGACAAATGACTACAGCACTAAAACAAACAGCCTTTCATAATACTCACTCCTCGTCTTTTATGGTCTCATAGCAGGAGTCACAGACCCGCACCTGGAACTCAAACCCCATAATGGGGTAGCTGGATCTCTTGGTGCTGCATTTCCCACAGACTGCCTTTCCACATTTCCTGCAGTGATGCTACACAAACAGAAGCACAAAAACCTTTCAGCTTATGAGGACACAGACATTTCTACTAAAATAATGACTCAAGGCCAGGGACTTGGAAGAGAATGCTCCTTCCCATTACCTGGCGTAGCCCCAGAGTCCTTGAGTCCCACATCTGCTTTATGTTCCAAAAAAAGGGCTGGGCACACTTCTGGCAGGAGTCACTTTCTAACCATTGTGGGGCCTTAAAATACAGAAAACAACATAGATTAGTCATGTGTGTACATGCTAAATACCAAGTATTCCAAAGCACTTCAGATTTCACATCCATGGTAGGAATCAAAGAGACAGACAGAAATTTCTGCTAACAGATCTAGTAAATACAAGTTGGAAATACTGGAAGTATAAGCCAATATTTTCTGAAAAAGCGCCACTGAAAATATACTCAAGTATACAAAAAAATTCACCTTAGTAACTCACCCTCCAAAGCCGTTCCCCTGCGTCCTCTCCTCTCTACAGAAGGTGTTCGGGTTCTGGTGTTGTATGCAATCTGCCAGCACTGAACTATGGTGTCAGCAGACAGGGACACTGACGCATCTTAGGGTCTCTGCCTGCATAGATGTGCTTGCTGGGCTGGCAGATGCACAAGAGGGTGAGTACCAACTTATTTTTTTATTGGGTACTTGTATTGTGGACAAGTACATTAAAGGGAACCCGTCGGCAGAAATGGACCTAATAAACCACTCGCAGTGTATTCTCATGTCTTTGACCCTGTGCGGTGGCACCATCCAGAAAATCTACTTTGAAGTGAGATGTAAATTGTTTGTATGAAGTCAAGGAGGCAGAGATTTTAACACTGAAGTCAAGCTCTTTCTTCCTCAAAAAGCCGCCTTCACTGTGATTGATGGTGCTTCATCCAGAGACATCACTAATCAGATCTCCTGAAGTCTGATGCATGATGTCAATCACAGAGGCGGCGGCTTTAACAGCTCCTCACCTTGACATCAGCGTTGAACTCTCCTCCTCCTTGAATACACAACTAATTTACAGCTCTCTTTAAAGTTGATTTCCTAGATGTCACCGCAATAGGACACAAAAGAAACATTAACTAGAAGGTGTTACACTGCTTGACAATATCCTGGTGGTGTTTTTTAATCAGTTGCTGATTACAGGTTCCCTGTTAGGAGCCACTCTGCAGTAGACATTACACTACTGATAAAGGGGAGACTAATGGACATTTTATTATAGAGTAGCGGCTGCATTTCCCACCCTAGGCTTATACTCGAGTCAATAATTTTTCCCAGTTTTTTGTGGGAAAAAATTAGGTACCTCAGCATATACTCAAGTTTATACAGTATAACAAATTGAATGAACAAAACCTTATACAATATCAAAAAACTCAACCAATTGGACATGAGATCCCACTACCCTTTGGCCTTGTTTCAGCAAAGTTATGTGAACAGGACATGTACGTGTATGATTCAAGCAATTTATATAGTTCTGCCATAAAGTGCCTCTATACAACACTGTATTCTTTCCTATGCCGTTGTATTACGTTGTATAATTGTCCTTTGCGTAGAAAACAATGCAAAGGGAACATAGATATATAAAGGAATCACGGAAATGCTCCATTACCTCTTCTCTTTCAATGTCCATATTCCAAACACAAATTCCTCCATCAACTGAACATGAGACCAGCTGGCGTGTGAGCTGCAGATAGCACAGACCTTGTACCTTGTCGCTAAAATAAAAAAGAATAGGAAGTGAAATAAGAAGGAATATCATTGACCTTCATAGCATTGTATTCACTGTCAGCATCGACTAATTGAAATGCAATACTGTCTCTCTATATTATAGGCTATAAATCTTCTTCCAGGAATATATAAATGATAAGTGACGTTGTGTTTTACAGTACAATACACAGATAACACATGCGACAGGCAATGACGTCTGCTGGATAGATACTCCTGTTCTTAGCCCTTTTAAGTCAACCAGTCTAACGTTGCATCACTGAGTCAGCGAGCGTCATTCCACACCTTCAAAGTGGCCACTGGACTAAATCAAAGTGAGGACTTGGTCCTGCCAGTAGTATATGCTTGTTTTAAAGATTAAGCCATGCATGTCTAAGTACTGACTATTCTTTACGGTGAAACTGCGAATGGCTCATTAAATCAGTTATGGTTCCTGCTTTGATCCAATATCAGACAGAATAGGAGGCTTAAAAACATTCAGGAAATGTAATGTGGCAAAGCAGTGATCTGTGAAATTCTTACTGGTGTCCTTGAAGGATTAGTGTGCGGCCCTGCCTTCCTCCAATGTCCCATAGGATGATGCTGTGATCGGATGAACCTGAAAACAGATAGCGCTGAACAGGATCCCAGTAAAGACAAGAGATGCTGCCTAAGGGGAGACAAGAAAGAACACAATAATGTAGGTGAATAACCAGTAGTAGGACTGTATGTGGAAATGGAGCCAATGGGACAGACACATCAATCCACATCCAGTAATAATCTGTCATTATTTGCACCAAAAGTTTTAAGACCCCCACAAAGGGATATGGTCTAAGTTGTAATAACCGGTGCATTATTAAAGAGGTATTATGTACCTGTGTATACATAATTTACTATGTTGTCCCTTAGAAATGAGGCAGTTGCCCTTGGATATGACCACCCCCGCACTCATCCAGCAGTCGCCACACGTGCACTATTGAGCTCTGCCTGACCTCCTGAATTCAGCATTCAAAACCGCAGAACTACTGTGGGACATGCAGAGACTCCCGGCCCTTTCATATTCCAAAACTATGTGTTTCATTGTGCAATCACTCTAGCATCGCTGGTCGTATACTCCGCCAGATCTATGATCTAGCAGCAGACACTTGATAAATCTGGTGCCCTTTAAGACTTTCTGTTCACCTTAGCGGTGGAGGTTACTTGCTAAAATATATGCAATGTTGCAATGTATGCTAGGTTAGGGGAAAAGTTACTTATGTTTATAGAAAAGAAGGAATGGTGGAAACCAAGTAATTCAAATGAAGTGGTGCTTTGCTCAACCAAATATAAAAGGTCTAAGGAATGAAGAGGTTTTCCTAAAAAGTCAGCAATATAGGGCCACCAGCAAATGAATCCTGCCAAAGCTGGAAACTCTGCAGGAATAAGACCTACTCAAAAACAGGTGGCTTTGGCAGTCGGCTCATGCACAGGGGTTGTAAAAACCACTGCAGTGTATATGAGGCCATTGAAATACATGGGGCCAAAAGCACGTTTCATTGCATGAAGCCGCAGAGATCCCAGTCAGATGAATGTCCCACTCCTGATAGGAATGGGGATGCCCGAGTGCCCTGTGTAAATGGAGAGGTAGTGCACGTGCATCATCGAAGGCTGAGCAGAACGCTTGGTCTCTCCCATAGTAGCAACATAGGCAATACCACAAATTTAATGCATCAGTTACTGAGGGGCCATATTTCTTGTAGGTGGACTCCTATACAAATAATCATGACCTCCTATAGATAGATAACAAATGTTGGTTGCAAGAATGACCCTTTATATTTTGTTTAAAAGCAAGGTTTAAAGTGACATACTTGTTTACATAGAATGGTTAACATGTCATATGCTTTAAGCTTTTATCAAATGTAGTTTGTATTGACTCCATTATGTACTTATGGCCTCAATCTAATAGTGAAGCTTAATAAGCAAATGAGGATTATGCTATATTGATTCATAAATGAGTTTACAAGATCTACAAAAATTAATTTATACTTATGTTGATTTTTGATCTCTCAGTTGACATATCTGAAAGGCTAAGTACCTGTAGCGCCACCTTCCTGCAGCCAGTAGTGCTGCATTGAAGTCTAAATAATAACTTCTCTTACACCAAATTTGCTTGGAGGGCAAGGGAAGGATTGTCAGAAATTACCTTCATGACCTTTAAGGTTCGAGATGACCGAGCAGCCATCTTTTTCCAGTTTCAGCAACGTAATCTGGCCAGCGAAATCCCCAACAAAAGCGTATTTTGTTTCTTCGTCATACCTGCACAGGGGTGGTTAGGGATCATCTGGTTTTATATAGAGTACACACATTACAAGAAAGCAGAAAACTTCCCTCTCCCCAACCTAATCCTATGGATACATTTTATTACTTGACATTGATGATTGAAAGTCTAAAGGTGCTGCTGGAAAATGTAGACCTCTTTATTTATAAAGGAGCATCTTGACAGGTCGGGACAGAGAGACACACCAATTCCTATTTTCAGGCATCACATTCTCAAATCGCACCAAATTCATAACAACAGCAGATCTTTCCCTACAGTGGTCTAGTTGTGAGAACTGGGGCTTTATTATGAGGATTTATATCTGTACACACAATACTGCTCCCTATATCGGCAGCAATGATAACCAGTGCACGGGAAACAATACAGGGCAGAAAAGAAGTATTTCAAGACCTAGAAAAGATTAACTTAAACATGTGATGACCAAGTCAATTATGACCATAAAGTTTTTACAATCCATGTAAAACCAACATCGATAGTAAACTTGTAGTGCCATTTCTACTGCTTTATACATACAGGATAACCCAAGGTTTATATGATTTGTACTCCTAGGAGAGACATCAAGGTACATGGTCGCAGTGCGGGGGTCCTGGGTTCAATTCCCACCCAGGTCAACGTCTGCAAAGAGTTTGTATGTTCTCTCGGTGTTTGCGTGGGTTTCCACTGGGTCCTCCGGATTCCTCCCACACTCCAAAAAAAAACATACTGTTAGGTTGTTTAGATTGTGAGCCCCATGGGGACAGGAACCAATTTGTCGTGCTTTGCAATTTGCGTAATCTGTGTGCGCTATATCAATAAAAGGAATTATTATTATTATTATTACTATGGGTCTGCAAGGGTTTCCATGTTGTACCACATACACAAAATGTATAGTACCTCATCTTAATAGTTATAAGGAAAACTCTAATAGGCTTTATAGTACGACAGACTCGTCAAGCAGCACAAAACACTGTGATAAATCTGGAACAGTATATGACTGACAAGTAGAGATGAACGTATCCAATGTTTCCATTAGGGTTTGTCACTTGGGACTTGGATATATTGTCAGATTGGTGGAAAATTGATGCTCCTAGCTACCAGCCATGGCTAGTTGCTAGGGGACACCAACTTTTAGTCAATAAATGTAAATTTGCTCTACTATCTCAATTAGCAGTCATGGGAGGAATTAGGATGGTTGTACACTCAAGATATCCTTAGTGTCATTTTCCATTATTCATAAAACATGAAGGGCAGGTGATTTTAAGACTTTTTTTAAATAAATGTATAATTTACTTAAGTCTTCTTTTGTAATAGAAATCACTGCCTTGTATGTACATACAATGCACTCAGTGTCAGGATAGAGGTGAGAGATTGGTAAGAAGAGTTCCTCTACCCTGTCCCCATAGATAGTAAGCTGTTACAGGGCAAGGTCCTCACTTATCTATTGTTTCATCTCTCCACCTACAGTACATTTGTTTGTGAGTAAAAGCAGCATGAATACATTTTCTGTAGAGGTAAATACTAGGTAATTTTCTGGTGACACATCACCTTTAACCTAACGACCTGTACAAAGGATACTGGAGGCATGATGCCCAGGAAGAGAATGCATGGCGGCCCACTAGCGATCCACTCTCAGTGCACATCCAAGTGAGAAACTTATCCTGTCCGGTGCTGATCACCCATTCAGGGCCCGGAGAGTAAATTATCTCTGTCACACGGTTCTGATGAGCTGAAAGCAGAAATCACAGGTAACTATCTTGGATACAAATCAGTTACAACTGACCTAATGGAGGTTAAGCTGGCTGCAGAATAGAGGGGCTCTGGTAACACCTAGAGGAGCCCTTATCGCTCATTAGCATAGTTTTAAAAGTCGTTTTTAGATGGAAGGAGGCCAAGGATAACAAATATATGAAGATTACCACACTCCTAGTGCCTGGTAGTGAAATAAGACACAGAGGTACAAATAACTATACAGGGCATTAACTAACACAAATACAGAAATAAATCATCTAAAATAAACAATGCAAACATCCCAATGGCATCTTTCATTAGGAACATCTTGTAATATCATTACCTGGGTACGTCTTCACAAAGTTAATTTTGTTGAAGTCATCAGAGATTAAAAACTCCTACCAAATGAGAGATGAATATAAAAAAAATAAAAGATTTTAGTGAAAATGACTGTTTTACATAGGAAAATCATAGATAAGACATTAAAGGAAATCAATCCTCAAAGTCCATTGTGATAAACCAGGGACACTTCCTCATAGATACAGGTACCATGACGTCAGTACTCATATTTGTTATCCATGGCCTCCTTCCTTTAAAAATTACTTTCCAGATTATGCTAATGACTAAGGGGCTACCATAGTACCTCTGATCTGGCTTTACAGGCTGTTACATGGTCTCCTCCTCCCCCATGCTACCGCAGCAGAAAGTGCTTACTTCACTAGTGCTGAGGAAGTAAAAAGGAGGTTGAGACAGTGTAACAGCCTTTGAAGGGAGACACATTTTTAGCACTTTTTTGCCCACAGGGCATAGTACATACAAAGTACATAAAAAAGAGTTTTTGTATGAAAAATAGGTTTTGCAGGAAAAAAAGATATGTTATATATTACCTTTCAATGCCACCTTTCAATGGGAGTGGCTATAGAAAATCAGGAGGCGTCGCTAATACGGGTGATGGGTGTTTTCATATATTTGAAAAGAATACATGGAGGAGCAGTTTCCCCAAGGGTGGGGGGAGGGAGAGACTGCTCCTCTATAGCCACGCCCAGGTGCCTAGTCACACAGCACATGGTATTGAAAGGTTCTATATAACATATCCCTTTTCCTGTAAAAACCTATTTTTTATACAAAAACAGTGTATGTATTTGGCAGCGAATGTACTATGCTTTGTGGGGACTGGTGGAGTGCTAAAAATGGGTCTCCTGGTGACAGGTTCCCTTTTAAAGCCAGATCACAGAGGGTCTAGGGTGGCTCTTCAGGATCATTTGCATAATAAGTTGATTTTTTAGTAGGAAGGAGGCCATGGATAAATATAAGAAGTTTACTACAGTCTTGGCATCTCTTTGTCTCTTGCCCACAAGCAAGTGCAGTCAGTGAAGATCGCTCTGTGCACTGAGCGGTTCTCCCAACCCAAAGCTCTGATCACTGGAAAGAACTCAGTTTATTCCAGTGATCAGAGATTCAGGTAGAGACCCTTTCAACGTCAGCAATTTTCACTGACTGCACTCACTTGTGGGCAAAAGACCAAAGTGTTTATCAAGCTTGATTTTGATGGCAGATTTGTTGTAAAACATTAATAAGAAACAATAAGACAAGAATCCATGGAGTAAAGTAAAGCCATCCATTTATTAGGCTAGCACAAGAACCTCTTTACGAAATACACTGAGCAAATCTGAGGGCAGAAGATCTAAGCAGCATCATTATCAGTAACCTGTACGCTGTATGCAGATGTCTCCCTCAATGTATTTTGTAGGCTTCTCCAGGGTTTATTTCTCTCTTACCATGTATATTTCTGTATGTAAAATATGTGGACACTTACCACTACAGCGCCACTATCCTGTCCCACAAAAATCTTTCTGCTCTCATGGTGGTATCTAAGAGCGGAGCAAGGAGCTGCAAGAAAACATAAAGGAAATAATACAGAAAAATAAAACTTCTCTAGAAGATGAACAAAAAAGTTTTTTTTGTGGTATGTTAATCCCATATTAATAACCTGTAGCACACCTGTATTCTTATTATATAATTATATATTATATTATATATATATTATAATAATTATATAATTATTATTATATATTCGCATACAGAACTCTGACATTCTTAACAATTATAATATGCAAGTCAACCTGCAATCCCTTAAAAGGAATCATACCATCAAAATCCATAATGATAAACCAGGGACACAGACTCATAGATCCAGGCACTATGACTGCAGTAAGCTCATATTTGTTACCCATGGCCTCCTGCCTTCTGAAATCCCCCCCCCCCCCGTGCCTTTTGTAATCTCCCTTGAGCGCAGGAAGTTTCAGCACGCAGTGGGAGGGGGATGTAGCAGCCTGTGAAGCTGCAGCATGGATCGGTTTTGGTAACAGCACCCAGAGCCCTCCAGCTTGATTAGCATAATTTTAGAAGTAGGCTGTGAATAACAAATAATGAGATCAACACAGTCACGATTCCTGGATCTATGAGGAATTGCCCCTGGTGTACCATGCTTGATTTTGATGGTAGATTTCCTTTAACATGATGGGAAAAAAAATTTACAAATATATATATGGCAATACAATTGCACAAAAAAGGTCTCAACCTTCAACATCAATGAAAATATTATGACTCCTAAAAAGTGGAGAGGCAAAAAAGTAAAATACATGTCCTTAGGGGTTAAAGATGTGCATGTGTTCCCTTATTTGAATATTTTGTAACAGACATTTCCTGATCCCATAATAGCATTTTCCTCTGGAAACAATCGGACATAAAGCCGCGGGAAACAATCCGGCTCCCGCTCTGTTGTTAGCGACACCGAGTAGAGAGCGTCTCCAGGATCTGGAAATGTTATCAGCCGCACACAGATGCATCTGCCGTATTTATACAGCTGGAAGCAACAGCAAACCCCATCTGAGAATACACACTCCCCACTCCGCGCATCACCAACTACTCACCTAATAGGGTTTGGGGTTTTACAAGTTATATGTGTTGTCCAGTTTATACATAAACCCAGGAAATAGCCTAAAATAAAATGTCTATGAACTTTCACCATTCTGTTCCCCAGAAGACTGGAACAACCAATCAGTGAACGCACATTATTAGTACTTTGCAGTAATTTGGAACGTAAGGGCATTGCCAGCTAATTGCCATGCCATATGCATGCACAAAGAGAACAAGGACCAATATAGGGGAAGTAATGAATTTCTGTTTTATAATATTATTTTAACCCATTTCCAGGTGCCAGCCACCAAAGCACAGGAACCTTCAATCCTACATTTGGTCCAAAAAAAAAAAAAAAAAATAATACACTGGGCTTCCTTGACCTCCTTTGTGTTGGCAACATTATAAAGAGGTTCCCCGTCTGTCTTGGTTCATTAGCTTCATAAGCAAGTAGGTGATCAAGGCGAGTGCAAACTGGATAAGAAATATTCCCGCACATCAGTCCAGGTATCTCTACATTGCATATTATGAGATAACTTACATGACATGGTGTGATAGATGCTCGGCCAATACTGCCCACTGTCTCTCTTCAGCCATACTCGCAGTGTCCTAGGGGTGCAAAACCCATCAGTTAGTCTTATGTTAATATAGCAGATAAGTTCTGGAGTTCACTTTAATACATTATTATGTATACAGAATTATGTGGCCCAATAAACATGCATTAGAGAAGACCCATGGGTACATTCATTTACTACAGATCGCAGCAGAAAGCAGCTTTCATATCACCAGATTTGGGTCTGCAGAAACAAGACTGCTGTAGGTTTGCAAGAAACCGGCTGATAGGTTTCCCATTCAGACTAGGTTTACATTTTCAGGTCTTCTGAGGCCGTCTTTGTAACCAAAAGCAGATGTGGATCATAAAACTCCTGGTTTTGTCAACCCAAAATGATTCCACTTAAGGCTCAACCTTTGTTCTGCATTGTTCTGCTCAGTCATAAGAGGAAAGCAATGGAGATCATGGAGAGATACAAGTTTTAAATGACCAACAAAGCCGATGGACTTTCATTCCCATGTCCATCATGTTGCCATACAAAAGAGTTCTGCCTGAAGACAGAATCTGTGAGGAAGGGTCCTAATAAAGCAAAGCCCAAATGTGTAAGGAAAGATGGAAAATGCTTCAGGCGTCCTTGTTTAAAATTTCAACTTTTATTTGAAAAAAATCCAATAAAAACATGTCAATGGCACACCGGATGAGACATATACAAAAACGGAATAAAAAGAGCGCTGATGTGACCAGTTTTGAACCCTGCTACAGAGTCCTGTACCGAGCCGACTGGACAAACATCTGCTGATCTTGCACTATGAACAATGGATTTGTGGTACATTTTGCGGTCCAAATGTCATCAGTTGCTGGGCCGTCTGTCCACAAAAATGTTCATGTAGAAGTAGACTAAGTAAAAATCATACTTCTTTTTAGTGGTAAATGTTGCGGAATAACATTTCATATACAGACAGTCCCCAGGTTACATACAAGATAGGGTCTGTAGGTTTGTTCTTAAGTTGAATTTGTATGCAAGTCGGAACTGTATATTTTATCATTGTAATCCCAGACAGAACTAAAGCACAATAATTTACCACCATCCAGAGGTCCGTTTGTAACTAGGGGTCGTATGTAAGTCAAGTGTTCTTAAGTAGGGGACCGCCTGTATGTCTACTTTACATTTTCATAATTTTTTAAATGTCTGGATAATTTATTTTGATGTTGCGCGGCTTACAAATCGAATAGCGATTTTCTGTATTTTTCAGAATTGACTATTGTGGGGATAAATACTGTTTTGTATGAAATTTACATATTTAACATTAAAAAACCCCTATATAAACAACTCATTTTCAAATCTGCACCCCTCCATCTATCAGAAACAGCGTGGTTCTTTCCAGGACAACAGAGAAGCAGGGTACTTTATGAGCCTAAGAGAATCCAGACTATATAGAAAGATCACATGAAAGGGGGTGAAGGGTTAAGTGTGACTCTTCATTTCACATGTTATGAGTTATACAAGAATTCCTTGTTCTGCAGGAAGAAGCACAACACCCCCTTTATTCTCAGACATCTACATCTCATCAATAGGGTTTACCAGGGGCATAAAGGACACTGAAGACATTGTGATCAGCCGCCTATGGCCAAAAAAAAAAGTGCCCATAGAAACGCCATAAAGGAGCTGTGTACGACCATAGATACTGACGCCTCACAATTCATGCAGGAAAGCAATGGAGGCTCTATCTGCATTGTGAGAAGGATGACGGCCATATTCACCAATCTATAGTATCTGTGTTTTGCTTCCTGGTGGACTTTATTGCCAAATAGCGTCTAATCTGCTCCGGGGCATATTTTTTAATCATTTGAGAAATGTATTTTATAATTTCCTCAGATTTTACCCTAAATATTTTAAAGGGTTAAATCAATGCAAAATAAGTTAACTCTATAGGGCAGTGGACGCTGCTGATTTAGAAAATTATGTAAGAATTTGTGGGTTTGGCGTACAATGTGACGCTCTCTAGATTTTCCTTCACACCTAAAGTCTCTCTGTGGCTACAAAGTGTAAAAAAATATAACAAGATGGTTAAAACCGCTGTAAAAGCCACAAAAAAACCCCACAGCAACAAGTGCGAATATATATAAAGAAGGGCAGATACAATACATGGCTACGCTATAGTAAGTCTAGGGAACAGTTATGCCTTGCAGTTCACTTAAAGGGGTGGGCGTTAAAGGGGTATGTCACACAACATGAATATCACAGAATATTCATGTGTGATATATGACCCAAGTGTATTACGTTTGTGATTAGTCACGTTTGGAGGTTTTTTGTAATAAAAAATGTAAAAAAAATTTCACAGATAGTTTTGCTTTTTAACCCCATCCTGCATAAAGATGTCATCAAACGAAGGTTATAACATGCAACCAATCAGATTTCAGCTCTCATTTGTCCCACTCCTTTTTGAAAAAGAAAGCAGTGCCGTGATTGGTAGCTAGGGTAAACTCCACCCCTCCCGTGCACTTGTTTTTTAAAGCCTCCCCCGGAGCCCTAGAGCTGTACACGGAGAGACGTGCTGCAGGACAATGGCTGTTACAGCCGGTCTCATCTTCTTGCTCCACCCCCGGCTCCGTGTATACTGACCGGTCCTCGCTGGCGGTAATGACGCCGTCCTCTCGCGGGATGAGGCAGGCCGAGGTCACGTGCTCCCGGTGCCCGGGAATCTTGGTGAGGAGCACAGGGCCGCGGGGAGACCGGGAGTGGATCTCAGCCGCCATCTCGAGTCATGTGACCTGAACAGGACCGGAGCTGTAATAGATGACATAGCCGCGCGCCGTCACTGAGAGTCACCGTAATGTCTGGTGTAGAGGCGCCTCCCCGGGACTGTAATCACTGAAGTATGACCAGTGAGGAGGCTATGCTGCCATATCCCCGTGCACACGCTACTGTTTTTTCTTGCGGACATTTCAGATTTATGTTAAATTGCTTTAAAACATGTCATTGAAACTTGTAAATGGTAAATGTATTTCTAATGTGTGAAGGTTTCTGTATCGGTAAAAATATTCGTTCTGCTCCTCCATACTTATTGTGCATACAGTTCAGATTTTTCATGCCTGCCTTTCACTAAAGTTACAGTCATGGCCACATATGGATCAGTACACATCAGTGTGACCAGTGCTGACAGCATTAATAATAACCACAATAATGACCACAACCCCCATCATCCTCCCTAGGGTCACCCATCGGGCTGCTGAGTGTACACAGGTGCCATTGATGTGCACAGCGGGTGGACAAGACCTGTCAGTATGACCCCCACTGTACTGTATATAGATACTGGGGGTGTGGGAGTAGCTGTATATAGGCACTGGGGGAGGGATGGTCACTCATCCTTATAATCCGGTGCCCCTTATATATGCCCTAGACGTTTTAGCAGGCATTTATTGATGGTGCGCCTTAAAATCATGTGCGCCTTGAAGTCCGCAAAATACGCTAAATAAAATGAAATGAGTTTTTAGATTCACCTTTTGGACTGTCTTGTACAGGTAGGTATTACAACTGGAGAGGAGGGTCCCCTGGTGTATATGACATAACACTTCTCTCTGGAGCACAATCCTCTCTCTGGTTTGTTGCCAAGAGAAACAATAGAAGGAGGTAAACAATGGGCGAGCCTTGTGGTGTTTACTCTGTATTTACACATTGCTGGCTGTCAGGACTCCACACGGTGATGGACTGAACTGCAGAGCAACAGCCTTCCTTCCACCCTTTTAAAGGGAATGTGTCAGAAACATTCATTTTGCATCATTTTATTTTCATGTTTTCATTTTCTTTTAATTCTAGTTTTAGTTGGTAATTATGAGTCCTGCCATCTTGTCTGAGCTCTATCACCAGCTTTAAGTGATATGGTTTATAGCATGGTCACACATATAAGAAAATCTACCATCAAAATCCATCATGATGAAGCATGAATCCAGGCACCGTGACTGTGTTAATCTTCCAATGTTTGTTATATTTCTATTTAAACGGAAAGCATATATGTGTGTGTGTGTGTGAAAAAAAACAAGTCCGTTCCGTTTTTCTTCCGTTTTGTCTCTGTGTCCACAAAAAACTGAAGGTGTAACATTTCTTTGAAAACATCACACCTGGTTTTTTAGCCTGATCAGTGAAAAAAAAACTGAAGTTGCGTCAGTTTTTTTTGCAGACCCATAGACTTCTATTGCCTTCTGTGATCCGTGTCAGTTAAAAAAATAGGTCATGTTTCCTAATTTTTTCCACATACAACATATCAGTAAAAATACAAGGCAATGTGAAAACATTGGGGGTCATTTACTAAGGGCCCGATTCACATTTTCCCGACGTGTTACCCGAATATTTCCGATTTGCGCCGATTTTCCCTGAATTGCCCCGGGATTTTGGCGCACGCGATCGGATTGTGGCGCATCGGCCCTGGAATGCACGCGTCGGAAATTGGTGAGCGTGGCCGAACGGAAAGCCGATGGATTCGGCTTTTAAAACAAAAAATGTGTCGCGGAGCTTGCACTTACCTTCACTCAGCCTGGCTCAGTGTATTCCAGGGCGTTCCGGGGAACTTCAGCGCAGCAGCGCCACCTGGTGGACGTCGGAGGAACTGCCTTAATAAATCCCGTCCGGCCCCGAATCCAGCGCAGAGATTTGAGTTTGGTTCCCAGAATAGTGATCAGTCCATGGCACAGCGCTTCTCACGTTCACAGATAATGTGAATACAGCCTTATGAAGCCTAATGGCGATTATGAGAATTGCAAGGCATAATAATGTCATCAATTCCAAAAAACTATGTTTAACCTAAAAAACATGGGCATATCATGTCGGCTATGTTAATGACTTAATCCTTAAGAGACACACTTATTGCAGTAGGCAGGGGAAAAAAAATATTTAATCATTTCCTCTCATGGGGGAAAATTACACTCAACTGTGGTCAGCTCTGTGCAGTCAGTAATTATTTTCTTCCTATGGAACAATAAGAACACCACTACATCTATTCACAGGAGAATGAGTCATCGGGTAAGTTAGTGTCTATCTGTTCTCTAAAGTGTGGATGTTAGAGCTGAAAAAGTGCATGCACTCACTAGTACTGTACATGTTCGACCAGAGCTGCTCCAGCTGTTTGCACCAGTTCTGTGTTGGGGCTGCATTGTGTCCGACAAGACAGAAAAAGTGTGCACCAAAAGGGGCTGTTACTGCTAAGTTGGACTATGTGACACAATTCTGCAGCATGAACAAAGTGCACCAAAAAATAAAAAATTTAGCCGCAGCCACATGGGGTACCAGATTCATGAAGACCCTGCAACGCAATTCATGAATCTGTCACACACTGTACCCTCTACAGGCAAACTGCAGATTTGTACTATTTTTGACAAATGTAGGTCAATGGGGCTCATTTACTAAGGGTTAGCGGAGCGCACTTTCTTCGGGTTTCCTGGTGATTTCTATTTTGCGCCGCATTTAAGAGGGTATTTTGCCGCACGCATTTGGATTTTGGCTCATCGGCGCCGGCTTGCAAACGGCACAAATTTGGGGGTGGGCCGTTAGACAACCCTACAGATTCGGACTACACGCGGGGTTTAACATTTCAAATTGTGTCGCACGACACACACTTACAGAAGAAGAAGGTGAACTTCGGCGGGGAAGCGACGGATACAGGAACTCCTGGAGCACGAGCTACGTGAATCACACCGCACTTCATCTTCGTCGGACCGTCCGAATTGGGGATCGCGACAGGACCGGGTAAGTAAATTTGCCCCAATGTGTTCAATGCTGGCATCCAATACCACATTATGGTTTGTGGGGGCCCCTGGGTGCAAAATCTGGTGGAGACCCCCACTGAGTGTAGCATACATACTCACTAACTACTATTCCCCTAGTAAAACATCCATATACAGCTGCCACACCCCCACAGTAATAAATCTAAATACAACCCCCAATACTCCCAGTAATACTATATAAAGCTGTCAACACCCCCCACAAGCAATACATCTATATACACTCACCGGCCACTTTATTAGGTACACCATGCTAGTAACGGGTTGGACCCCCTTTTGCCTTCAGAACTGCCTCAATTCTTCGTGGCATAGATTCAACAAGGTGCTGGAAGCATTCCTCAGAGATTTTGGTCCATATTGACATGATGGCATCACACAGTTCCCGCAGATTTGTCGGCTGCACATCCATTATGCGAATCTCCCGTTCCACCACATCCCAAAGATGCTCTATTGGATTGAGATCTGGTGACTGTGGAGGCCATTTGAGTACAGTGAACTCATTGTCATGTTCAAGAAACCAGTCTGAGATGATTCCAGCTTTATGACATGGCGCATTATCCTGCTGAAAGTAGCCATCAGATGTTGGGTACATTGTGGTCATAAAGGGATGGACATGGTCAGCAACAATACTCAGGTAGGCTGTGGCGTTGCAACGATGCTCAATTGGTACCAAGGGGCCCAAAGAGTGCCAAGAAAATATTCCCCACACCATGACACCACCACCACCAGCCTGAACCGTTGATACAAGGCAGGATGGATCCATGCTTTCATGTTGTTGACGCCAAATTCTGACCCTACCATCCGAATGTCGCAGCAGAAATCGAGACTCATCAGACCAGGCAACGTTTTTCCAATCTTCTACTGTCCAATTTCGATGACCTTGTGCAAATTGTAGCCTCAGTTTACTGTTCTTAGCTGAAAGGAGTGGCACCCGGTGTGGTCTTCTGCTGCTGTAGCCCATCTGCCTCAAAGTTCGACGTACTGTGTGTTCAGAGATGCTCTTCTGCCTACCTTGGTTGTAACGGGTGGCGATTTGAGTCACTGTTGCCTTTCTATCAGCTCGAACCAGTCTGCCCATTCTCCTCTGACCTCTGGCATCAACAAGGCATTTCTGCCCACAGAACTGCCGCTCACTGGATGTTTTTTCTTTTTCGGACCATTCTCTGTAAACCCTAGAGATGGTTGTGCGTGAAAATCCCAGTAGATCAGCAGTTTCTGAAATACTCAGACCAGCCCTTCTGGCACCAACAAACATGCCACGTTCAAAGGCACTCAAATCACCTTTCTTCCCCATACTGATGCTCGGTTTGAACTGCAGGAGATTGTCTTGACCATGTCTACATGCCTAAATGCACTGAGTTGCCGCCATGTGATTGGCTGATTAGAAATTAAGTGTTAACGAGCAGTTGGACAGGTGTACCTAATAAAGTGGCCGGTGAGTGTACATCAGCCACACTCCCCCAGTAATACGTCTAAATACAACCACCAACACCCACTGTAATACATCTTTATACAGCCGCCAACACCCTCAGTAATATATATCTAAATACAGCCACCTCACCCCCTGTAATACATCTATATACAGCTGCCTCCCACAGTAATACATCTATATACAGCCTCCAATCCCCCCAAGGAATACATCTACATATAGCCATCTAGACCCCCAGTAATAAATCTATACACAGCGACCCACCCCTAGTAATACTCCTATATACCTAGCCTGTACAGCTACCCCCTGCCCAGTACACTAACCTCCTTCCCAATAAACCTCCCCCATGCTCAGTACTAGCTCAGACCACACCACTGGATGGTTTCAGCCTGCTTGTTGCACCACCCATGAAGGTACTTAGTTATTTAAGTGTAAGTAGATTAGTGTGTATCTACTGTATGCAGACCAATTTTTACTACCATGCGGGGGAGGTGCAGATGAAATAATTTCGGTTGTAATATCCCAGGTATCTTCTCTTCATCTAACCCTTTTTCTAACTCAGACCCTTTTAAGGTTAAGTTTTTCCATCACTGTGTAAAATGGAAGTAGCACAATCTGAGTAATACCGCAGCTTGTTGTGTTGGCAGAGAGCCCGGCTCTTCCAGACAGTACTAGGGCGGAGGCTCACTCAGTTACCAGAGGTCCTGCACATTGACTAACCTATGTCTTCTGTATTATGAGCTCTGTCTGGTGTGGGGCTCGACGATTGCCGTCAGCTCCTTAGAGATGAATGGGGCAGCACGGACATAAGCGGCCAGCTGCTCCTCTCACCATGGGGAGCCATGAGGGGTCCGATGGAGGGACATCGGACCCCCGTATCGTGATCTGTGGAGGTCTCATCACAGACACCACCGTTCAGCAAGTAAAGCTCTATCCACAGGCCCTATCTAACTTGTTTTGTGGGCAAACACCTTTAATCCCTATGTCAATCAGGACGTACTAAAAGGTCCTGGTGTTGCGGGGGTGTATGGAGAGAGCTCACGGGCTGCACTCTCTATATTACACAGTGGGTATCAGCTGTATAACACAGCTAACACCCACCTGTCACTGCCGTGGTCAGTGCAGGCACCAATTGCGGCAGTTAACCAGCTAGGTGCACCTAACTTAGTAGCAGTATATTGTATTAGCATTTAGATCCGACAGGGTTAAAGTACCCAGGAGGGTCTGAATTAACGGTAGAAATCCGTTAAAAAAAAAGTTAAAGCAATATTACAAAATATTACAAAAATAACAGTATTGGCCTTAGAAAAAGGAAAAGCATTGGCCTCAGAAAAAAGGAAAAATTATTGGCCTCAGAAATTGGCAAATATTTTTTATGTACAAAATTTTTTAAAATCTATTGAAACTTAATAAAACCTATATTAATTTGGTATCCCTGTGATCGTACAGACCCAAAGAATAAAGGGAAAGTGTCACTGGGAGCGCAGAATAAATTCCGTAAAGAATACTCCGCAAATGTGTTTTTTGTCAATTTCACCACACTTGAAGTTTTTTCCAACTTTCCAGTACATTGCATGAAATATTAAATGGCACCACTAAAAAAGTACAACTTGTCCCGCAGATAACAAGCCATCACAAAACTCAGTAAACGTAAAAATTAAAAAAAAGTTGTTGCTTTTGGATTGAGGGAAGAAAAAAACAGAAACACAAATGAGTCCACATTCATAAAGGTGAAATAGAACTTGGTAGACTTGCTTTTGACTGGTCTTATTTTTCACCAAAAACTGCACCAAAAAAGTGTCCGAATAAATAAAAGAGCAGGAAAGTGTCGGGATTCACAAGATGCGCCCAAATTGAGTAACAAAAAAAGTGTCGAAAAAGAATCTAATTTAAGGAGCAGACACATAATAAATTAGGTGCACATGGTGCAGGCTGATGCATGAAAACCCCAGAGGCAGCAGATGTGACTCGTTTTCTTGGTCTAAAGTGTCACTTTTTCCGAAATATCTCGCTGATTATGCCATGCACATGCGTTTTCAGCTGACCACAAAAAAAAAATTCTGGAGTAGGTCATATTTTCTTTGATGTCAAGTGTATAACATGAATATAGAGGGAGCTGAATGTAATCATTATAAGCAATCACTCACCACAGTGACATCACAGATACATAATGACATCATCACTGACTGCCTGGAGCAGTTTGATGATTTCATTCGGATCTGGCAACATTCTAATGTGCATGGATGAACCAGCCGGATAAAGCAAATCACAATTACACATTGTACAGCAGGGGGCAACAGTGAGATAAAGTACAGTAAAGGATTTACATGATAACTAAACATGTCCTTCAGTACAATTTTTTCCTTTGCCCGCTAGTATCTGATTTATAGTATGAAAACTACTTCCTTCCCTAGAAAAATATTCACTCACTCACCGGCAAACTCTCACCCATTACATCATGCCCTTAAAGAAGGTGGTATGCAATCGAAGGACAATCACAATTCATGCTTATGGACCTCTTGTGGTATCAGGGGCGGATTAAGACTGCCGTGGGCCCTGGGCTGAATTAGAATATTATTGCCCCTGGAATTCACTTCCTATATATGGTTTCAGAATCAAGCTTTTTGGTGGATACGTCTTTTCTGACTGCTTTCAATGTGTGGTTTCAGGACCTTTGGAGGACCTTCAAAGGTCCTGAAATGTCTCTTGAGTATCTCATGTGTATTGAGAGCAGGGGGGGCTGAAGGCCCTTTTAGTATAAAATTTAATAGGTGGTTTGGGTGGCCAGGGGCCCCCTAGAAGTCTTGGACCCCAGGCTATATTATAAACCACTACTGTGTGGTATTATAGCACAATTCCAGGTATAGGTCATACTTTCTATGATGTTAAGTGTATAACCAAAATATAGAGGGATTGGAATGTAACCATTATAAGCCATCACTCACCACAGTGACATCATAGATACATAGTGACATCATCTCTGATTGACTGGAGCAGTTTGATGATTTCATTCAGATCTGTCAATATTCTAATGTGCATGGATGACCCTGATTATACCCCTACAATTGTTAGATCTTACAGAGGTTGTAATAAGCAGAAAACATGTAACCATTAAAGGGTTTTTAACAACGACTCGCTGTTTTGTGGACATCTGATGGGACCCCTAAAGTTCACAAGAACGCTCTCCTGTGCCCCCAAATAAATGGAGTGGCAGATTGTGAATGTGAGTCTCCCCTATTCAATTCTATGGAACTGATGGAGGTTCACTGTCTTCTTTAGTCACATAGAAAATGAATAAAGTAAAAAAAAAAGTGGTATATTATTTTTTGTAAATTATAAAATGAAAGAATACTCCTTTAAACACTACTACCAGTGTTTGGACGTAGCCCCAGAGAACTGTATAAACATACCTTAGTGTGACTGATATTACAGCATTATAGTTTCTCCTATTGCATATCCTCACACTGTTGTGCTCTTTACTCTCTGTCCTGAGGAAAAGATGTACAGCAGTATACTTCTGTTTGAATGCTACATTGGTTAAATATAGCAGGAAGGAGGGGACGTACAGTAACGCAGTGTAGAGATCTAAGAGCACAGCAGTGTGAGGACTCTGAGAAAAAGTTACAATTTTCAAATACAAATCTATTTTTTGCAATCCTTCTGCTACTTCTCCACGGCTCTCCATCTCTATATAGAGGAGCACAGTCTATCTAGCATGAGTGAGTGTAAATCATTCTATCATACGGGGGGCTGCTGTTTGCCTTTAAACTTGCTTTCCCTGAAATGTTTATTTATCACTGCCGACCCACAATGACATCATCCAGGCCCATCTGGGAGTGGAAAAGAAACCCTTTATGTTTCAGCCTGAATCTAAGCTCAGTACATACCATGTGAATGATGCAATCTGACCTGCTACTTACTCCCCTGCAATAGATAATTGTGGGGGAGATATAGATACATGCACACCCAGGAATGTTCACTCCAGCCTTTCCACAATAATACATATAAAATCCAAAATGAACATAGTGGTCTTAAAACTTACCTCGCCTGTCATCACATGACTTGCTGTCACTCCTGTAATGATGGTGGATTGTTGGCCGCTTTGTGATTTGTAAACCGCTACAGAATAAGATGGCACTACATAGAGTTTTATTATCAGTATTCTCCCTGACTGCTGCCTGCCCTGACCCTGGATTGTCATTTATTATCCTCTAACTGACCTCTAGAATTTGGCTTTCATGTCCACTGACCCCCCCTGTGTGATACGGACCCTAATATGCCACCCTCGGTCTTCTTTTATCTGAAAATAGATTTATTTTTACATCTATTTTTTCCAATCTACTCTTGGTTTAAGATTCAAAACAAGTTTTAAAAATATTTTAATGTGCAAACGCAGTCTAATAGCATGAAGTGAAATGCCACTGGTCACTGCTAGATGTAAATCTATTCATACATTTTCTAGAGCCCTAAGGTGCGCATGCACTGACCCTCGCAGATTTAAAGGGCCAGCACACCGCTGATTGGCACTGGTCACTTCCGGAATTCTTTAATAGCCGGCTGCTCCCAGCAATCCCCGCCGGATCTTAGAGCTCTATGCCTTTGAAAAAGCTTCTCCTGTGTGATTCTTGTTTCCTGTCCCCGGACCCTGACTTCGCTCCTTCGCTGCCAGCCCTGACCTTCTGCTCTGTTCCCATTTCTGCATCATTGCCGCCTGTCCTGACCATCTGCCTGTGCCCGACTTGGACACTGCCTAATGTTCCTGTACCTCGACCTTGGCTGCCACCGCAGACAAGTCGCACCTGTGGAATGACCTGGTGGCACCAACCAGCAAGACCAACCTGCTTTGCAGCGGGCACTGGTGAAGACTGGGTCCCACTTAGATTCCGATCCCAGGTGTCGGTTTGTGTCATCGTCCGCAATGGTCCAGGGGGTTCAGTAACCCTTAAGCGTGACAGTGGGAGACATTTATTATTTTTGGACCTTTTTTTGTGCCTGTTTTTAGTGCTGATTTGCACTGTGATTATATATTGTGGTGCACAACCATAATGCATTTGGCACAGTGCATGAAGAACAAATAAGCATCAGAAATTTCAAGCCGCATTCAAGAAGGGGTTTAGAAGTTGGTAGACTTGCTTTTTGTTGGTCCAATTTTGCGGCAAAAAAGAGTCCGGAAACTGGAAGTGAAGGAGAAGTTTTGGGATTGAGTGTCAGAAAAGAAACAAGGTGGCCAAAAAGCTAGCACAAAGTCAATCATCATTTTTCCACATGGTTTAAGAAAAAGACAGACTGAATCTCCCTAGTTTCCCCTCTGGCTTCAAGCTTGGGCACATCATTGGCAATGCTTAAGATAGAGATGATGGAAAGTATGTCATAGGTCATGACCCATGAACCAGTTCAGAAATGTCTGGAGTCTTCCAGGGAGCTTCCAACAATTCTAAGCAAGTCATGTGGTGATGTTAAGAATAAAACATTCAGTCCCATCTCAGAGACAGGAAGGAGGGTGATGATGGATACAGCAGACTGATGGATTTTCTGTATTGCTGTAAGCAGCTGGAAACTTGCACATTACAGTAATTATTGGTTGGAATCATTGTTCTGCTTCTCCCATAGGCTTAGTTAAAAAGCATGATCATCTATTGTGAAAATGCACTTAGAGAATGGGTTTCTTCTTGTTAATTCATTTGGATCTTCATTATATATGAAGAAAGTGTAAGGGGGCAGATCCCATTCCCTTCATGCATTCAGCAACATTTGATAAACATGCTGCAAAAACATGATATATAGTAATGTATACCTCCAACAGAAAGCTGCATACAGACATATTATTATTATTGGAATAATAATAATCTTCATTATTTTTATTATAAAGCAACATGTATTCCATGCACTCAACATAAAGTGGAAAACATTGTTGTTGGCTTCCATTGAAAAAAATAATACTATCTCGCACAGAGGCCATAAGGACATTCTTTTGGCCTCCTTCAGGTAGAAAGCGCCCTAAGTATATGCACAGTATACCGTATATTCCTTGAGTGCAGACCAAGGGGGTCTTTTATCATTAGTCTGAAAATTTGTACCTGTCTTTTTTGGGGGGGATTGGGATTGGTTTAACTTAGAGAGTATAAAAACTGGAATCCAAGTCTGTTGATTTTTTGCACATTTTTTAGGGCACCTTCTATATTATTTACCATGGCAGCAGGGGAGTGGGGGTACAATTCCACCAATGTGCCCAATAATAGTTGTAAAGAGAAATGCAAAAAAGAGAAAAGAATGTGTTGAATCCCCCCCATCATATGCAATATATAATACATAAAAGATTGTACTGCTTGTAACAGACTACATTGACTCCATGGGAAGGGCAGGCTACCATATAACTCTCTATTGAGGCCTTATCATAAATCAGCAAATCTTGGTTAAAAATAAAAGAACATGAATGATGTGTGGTTAAGTAGATTTGGAGGAGGCACTTCAGTGACATCAATGTCAGATCACAGGAGCCCAAGTGTTTTTGCGCCAGTTTTCTGCCTGACTTTGCACTGAAAAGAAAGTGCAAACTGCTTGTACATGTATTTATACACTGTTTGCACTAGTTTTATGTCGCGACTGCACATTGTCCATCACGGCCCAAAATTCTGCACCTAAAAGGGCGTTCCAGTGCCGATTTGGACCATGCGTCACATTTATTACTGCGACTCGACAACATTTTTCACATGTTGTAGGAGTACGGCTAACAGCTGACATCACGATACTCCCTGCTGTTTAACCCTACAGACGACACAGCAATGGTGATTAAAAAACTTTTTTTTTAAAAATCCCCTAATGCCCCATCTGTCACAAGCCTGTCCAAGCTGTCAGACTGGTAAGCAGTGGCGAAATAATCCGGCGAGGCTATGGTCCTGTAAACAGCACATACAACCATCCCGAACTCACTATCAGAAACCTTACTAACGGACTCTGAGAGCCCCTAAAAGGTTACAATGAAAACTTAGTTTATCTAGGAGCTTCTGGATGGTGGAGCGAACAGGTAACAGGAGATCAGCGACAGACCAGTGTTCACACTAGTACACAGAAAAGTGTCAAGCCAATAACAAACACAAGTCTGAAACAGGGAAAGCGGGGTCACAGCAAGAGAGACAAGACACAGAGGGACAAAGAACAGATAATAGCGAAGTCAGCCAAATTGAATCAAAACTTAGATGGCACCAAGGCACAGAAACCTGTAGCGAGAGAATGGTCAAATAAATGTAGCTGAGGTCAGATACACAGAATAGCAAAGATAACAATAGCACAAGCATAGGTAAAAGAAGACTGAAAATAACCAGCACCATCTGATGGAACTGGGAAGGATATATGGGGAATAATAGACACTGAGCCACTAGCACTCACTCAATCACTCAAACCACAGCCGCACAGAAAATGAGCTAAGACTAAAAATGAATACTAAGATATCATCCAAATTTTTCAGCTGGTCGAAAGCACAACGAAAAAATCAAAATCACCTTAATATGTTAAAGGAAATCTACCATTTGATTTGATATACATTATCAACTAAACATACCTTGAGAATGCTGTAGCTGCACTGATGCAGAAGCATATCTTGTTTCATTCCTGAGCTCAGTGGTTTTTCTGAAAAAACAATTATAAACTTCAGGACCTTCTGAACAGCCAAGACAACACTAATCAACCTGAGCTGGATCACTCATACACATATTATTCTGCCTGGCAGGGAGAACAGTGATTGCATCATCCTCTGGTGCAGTGCATAACTAATGTGAAAGAAAGAACACAGAACCCAGGCACAGAAGCGAGAGAGCTTCATTATCATGATTTTAGAATTGTTTTTTCAGTAAAACCACTCAGCACAGGGATTAACAAAGATATGATTCTCCATCAGTGTAGCTGCAGCATTCACAAGGTATGTTTGGTTCATAATGGATTAAATCAAATGGTAGGTTTCCTTTAAAACGTTCCAAAGTTATAACCACTTAAACATGTACAAATTGAAAAAAGGTCTGGTCTTTAAGGCAAAAACTGGCTTCAACGGCAAGCGGTTAAAAGACGCTTATGTGACGGTTCATGATGCATGTGTGTCATAGTTATCCTCTACTCTCTTTGTAGCATTTCATTCCTCTCTCCCTTCCTTCCAGTGATGTACTTAGGTTGATAAGTCAAAAACTGATGACAGGTTCCCCGTAATCTGACTCTGTTTATTAATAAAAACTGTATTGACTAAGCTATACATTCAACTGTGCTATTCGTGACCACGCTATAAAAAACATTGTAGTGTCCTGATACAACCCACACACTTTCTACATCACACTGCTTATTATTAGGCACATCAATGAGACAGAAAATTGCAGAATATCCTAAAATGAGTAAACTGTTAAAAATTAAAACTATGGTAACCAGAAGTAAGAACATCATTATACAAATATTAGAATACTGTAGGACTGAAGACAATGACAGATACATTAAGAAAAATACTGAAACATAACAGTAAATAAATAGCAAGGGTTATAAGGAAAATTGCACCACTTGTACGGTCCTTAATTATGTCATGTTTATGTCATAAAAAGTTGCGGAAGGACATTTACCAGTGTTTCTACGCCAGTTTTCTTGGGTAAAACCACTGAAATGAAACCACTTTGCCATGTGGGTGTGGAGGGGGCATGAAGGGGCACAGTAGCCAGCTGGAGTGGGCTAGTGTGGGGCTTTCCTGCCCGGTGCCTGCGCACTTTCTAAGAACCTTCTGAACGTTCTCTGTGGAATGTTTGTTTTCCGAAAAACAATGCCAGATCGGAACTGGCACAGCTTTGTCCACCAGCGCAGCACAGCCGGCAGATACATCATTAGGTCTAAGACTAATGATTAGAGATGAGCGAGTATACTCGTCCGAGCTTGATGCTCGTTTGAGTATTAAGGTACTCGAAACGGCTCGTTGCTCGGACGAGTATTTCCCCTGCTCGAGATCGAGCATTTAATTAAAAAAACACAGTGAAGAACAATGAAGAATAGAATAAAAACAGTGAACACAGGATCATTTCAGTGAAAAACACATTGAAGAACACAGTGAAGAATAGATTACAGATGTTCGGCACATCTGCTTACTTGTCGGAAGGGCGCGGAACGGTGCGAACAAAATGTGAAGAACAATATATAGCTCCTGGGCAGCTGCGGAGAGTAAAGGGAAGCAGAAATCTGGGGAGACTGAGGCTGCAGGAAGAGGGGTGTCCCGCTCCCCTGCAACCCTCCCCCAAGACGTGCACCCTGCATGGGCTCGACATGCGGCAGACAGCCCCGCACCCGCCGCCACTGATGACTGAGCCGCTGCATGTAGCTGAATCTTCCTGCTCGCTGTGTGGTATGTGTCAGACTGGCGCTGACTGTTGGATGTGTACCGGTACCTTGTCATGCCCGGCGGCAGAAGGGGTCCAAGCCAGCAGCAACTGTGCCGATCCGCTTTGCCCTCACTGCAGACTCTGATTGGCGGGACGTGTGGCAATGGCACAGGGTTAAGAAACAGGAATGGCAGCGCTGTTGGCCTCTCCGCCCCTCCGATAACCGCCCTGATCACCTCCGAGCCGGTGCGTCACTGCCGCATCCCTGACCTGCCGCTGGGCGGGAGTCTTCTTTTCAAGTTCCTCTTCTTCATCTACCTTCTGGTGTCGCTTTTCATCCAGTACATAAACATCTATAAGACGGCATCGGGGAGACTTCAGTGGAAGCAGAGGAGCGGATCCCGGGACAGCGTATCTCCCGACAAGTAAGCAGATGTGCAGAACATCTGTAATCTATTCTTCACTGTGTTCTTCACTGTGTTTTTCACTTAAATGATTCTGTGTTCACTGTGTTCACTGTTTTTATTCTATTCTTCACTGTTCTTCACATCTGCTAACTTGTCGAGAGATAATATACGCGCGGAACAGTGAAGAATAGATTGCAGATGTTTGCATACATCTGGTAACTTATCAGAAAACATTCTATTTCAATTAAATAACACATTTTATTCCCAAACCATGGTCCCTTTGAAAAATGCTCGAGTCTCCCATTGACTTCAATGGGGCTTGTTATTCGAGACGAGCACTCGAGCATCAGGAAAAGTTTGTCTCGAATAACGAGCACCCGAGCATTTTAGTGCTCGCTCATCTCTACTAATGATGTATCCAACGTGCCACCATATGCTAACTCTCTCCCTATGTCTGCTCTGTGACTAAGAGAAGTGTAGGAAGTGACAGTGATGTAACTTGAAGCTGATGGGCCCCAGTGCAAAGTCTGTGCCTGACTCCAGACTATAATGTATAGTTTATAGTACACTCTTCTCATATGGGAAAGTGACACCTTATGGACCCCTAAGCCTCTTGGACCCAGTTGTGACAGCACCCTCTGCACTCCTCAAGTTACTCCACTTGTAGGTGACAAATTATTGGCAGGAATGGACCAGCCAGGACTGGATAGCTGGAGATGAAACTGGACAAGGCAGATATGAATTTGATTACTGCTTCTTTAAATTAAATTGGACAAGTCTTTTAAAGGGGATATTCGGGGACTTGGATACAGAATAAATCTGCTCTCCACCAGGTTGGGTTAGGGATGGCAATGAAGGCCAAGTGCAAGTGGCAAGCCCAGACACCAAGTAAAGTACAGTCCTCATAATCAAAGGTGTAGATAGAATAAAAAGCAGTAGAGTGAGTGGGTGCATGCAAGTGCACAAGCTGTTATTATCATTCGGCTATGATTACTCTCTGTGATATAACAAGCCCATCACATGGTCAGATTTCTGTCCACTGGAAGTAAACATAAAGAAGCTTCCTATTGAATGACAGCAGGCAGAGATCTGATGATGAACTGATACAGAAAATTGTAAAATTGTATAGCTTTTCCGTCCACAAACAATCAACTATTTGCTGAAAGTGGAAAACCCCTTTAACTCATGGCAATGTTTTCTGCCACCAAAGTTCTGGTGGGAAACGTGACCAAAATCACCACTGCGTTAAGATTAAAACCTTTGTCCTAGACCCAATTTTATAACTTGTAAACTTTACAATGTTTGTCTCTTGGCTTCAATATTGTCATTTGGACATAGTTATGCTACAACTGTCCAATAGGTTTCTCAGGGGACCAGGTAGAAGCAATTAACAATTTAATTATTTAATTACAGTTTTGGCAGTGTGACATAGGTCGTCTCACTTTAAACTTCCCCCCTCTCAGTTTACTAAGATTAAAAGGTCCCTCCCTGTATTTAGGAAGAGTCCAATTATGCTAAGCCGGGCAGGGATATGGCAGACATAGGCCATAGGGAGGGTCATCACAGATAAAAACCTGGATTATTGTGATGGTAATTCCCATCATTTCACGTCTTATAGTAAATGCAACTAATCTTGTGTTCCAATGTGTCTTTAGAAATGTTGGCTGTACATGATTTTTAGATAAGTTCTCCACAGCAATTTTAATGTCAGGTGGGAACCCTGCCTATAGCATTGAGACCTGTGTGACTAAATCATTGAGGCCAATTGAATATGACTTGTGCTCCAGGTATCTGGCAAACAAAGTATGATAAAGTTAAAATATTTGATGAGAGACATGAAATTTACAATTTTTTGGGCCCACTTTTTTTGATGAAAAGGGCATTGAACAAGGCGGGCCAGTGTGTGGACTTTCTGGACAGCCAAATTTACTATAACCTATTTATCAGACGTGTCCGAGAACAGAACAGTTCTAGTTGCACATGGCAACCAATCAGAGCTCAGTTTTCACCCTCCCACATGTGTTTATGAATTTCTCATTGGTTGCCATTGACAGGTTGACACAATGAATAAGCTGCAGTATAGCAATGTGACCAAAGAATGCAACATCATTGGCCAGAAAAAAAAGAGGTCTGCTGTGCCCGGTGTAAACAGTTTTTCTTTGACAGCCTTATGAACCCTTTTAATTCCCTTTTCATTGTTTCATGTTGAAAGAATACTAAAAGCCAAGTAGCAAAACAAACAGCGTTAGGCTGGATTTATATTGTCCATGATTAGTCCCTGATATCGGAATGTTAAAAGTGCCGTTTTATGGACTGATCCCTATATCAATATTATTTACGGGCTTCAGTCCCCAGTAGTGATGTTGGTCCGTGTCTCAGGACTTTTTACAGTCTGTGGTTCAAGGACTGACAACAGCAGTGTGAATCCACCCTTTCAGCTTTTCAGATACAGTTTTTGACGTCCAAACCAGGAGTGGAGTAAAAAAACTGGAGGAGTTGCACCTGTCAATGATATGTTCTCACCCATTATGATCCACACCTGCTTTTGGTTTTGAAAACTGCAGCTGAAAAATTTAACTTGAAAATGCACCCAGGATGATGCCACGTCTGGCATTTTTGGTCTGTTTTTAACCCCTTCCCGACATTTGACGTAATAATACTGCATGGCGGGAGGTGCGTTCCCGCAAAATGCAGTATTATTACGTCATGCTTCTGGCGCCGGCTCCTGAACGGAGCCGGCGCCAGAAGCTGCGGGTGTCGGCTATATATTATAGCCGACACCTGCCTCTAACACCCGCGATCGGAGATTTCTCCGATCGCGGGTGTTAACCCCTAACACGCCGCGGTCGCATAGACCGCGGCGTGTCAGAGGCATTTAAATGCAAGCTGAAGGGAATCGGACCCCCCCGCGGCGCTTACCGGGGGGGTCCGCTGCTCCGATCGCAGCCCCGGGACTGCCGGTGCCCGGGGCTGCGAGATCTTCATCCGGAAGCCGGGTCCTGCCTTCTGGCAGGACCCGGCTGTAAGACACTGGGCATGCGCAGCATGCTCAGTGTCTTACATTACACAGTGCAATACATCTGTATTGCACTGTGTAACCTGTAAAAGAGCTTGAACAAGTGATCAGAAGATCACTTGTTCAAGCTTAGATGTCATTACCTGTAAAAAAAAGTTAAAATAATAAATAAAGGTTTTTAAAAATAAATAATAAAAGAAAGTGAAAGTCCCCCCAAACACCACATTTCCCTTTACACAAGTAATAAAGTATAAAATACACTAAATCACAAAAAAACCCCACTTATTTGGTATCGCCGCGTCCGTAACAATCTGTACAATAAATCCTAATCATAATTGGACCCGCTCGGTGAACGTGGTAAAAAAAAAAACCCAAAAACTTGCCAAAAATTAAAACTTTTTATCAAATTGCTTTACAAAAAATGTTCTAAAAAGTGATCCGAAAAAGTTACAAGCGCCAAAATGATACCACTGAAAAGAACAACTTGTCTCGCAAAAAATAAGCTCACAACCAGCTACGTCAACCAAAAAATACTATAGTTATGCCGCTATAAAGATGGCAATACTAAAACAAATTCAATTTTTTCTATTCTAGTTTTCCTTCAATAAAATTGGACAAATATAAATAAAACTATATAAATGAGGTATCACCGTAATCGTAGTGATCCGTAGAATAAAGATAATATATTATTGTTATGCTACAGCGAACCCCCCCCTCAAAAATGCTAAAAATCCAAAACAAGAATTGATGATTTTATTTTCCTCCACACGAAAAAAGTTAATAAAATTGCTTCAATAAGCTAAACACCCTCTAAAATAAAGTTTTTTTTACAGTGCATCGCGTCTCGCAAAAAATAAGCCCTTATTTGTCTAAATTGCTTAAAAAATAAAGATTGTATAGCCTATTCCCAACGCGCGTTGTAATAGAACGGTGCGGCGGGTAGTGACTTGCCAACACGGTTCAGACACAGTGATCGGGGCAAGATGGCAGCTGATCCTAACAGCCATCCATCCTGCCCCATGGACCAGAAGGGTTATGTCCCCCCCACGCACCCCCAGTTTATTATCGCTGCTATTGGCTCATCAATTCAGACGAGCCAATAGCAGCGAATTTACTTATGACGTCAGTAATACCGGTCACCATGTCTGTAGACACGGTGATCGGGGCAGAGTGGCGGCTGTTCCTGACAGCCACCAATTGTGCCTTGTGGTTCAGAGGGGTTTTGTTGCCCCCCTCTGTCCATGTTTGCCGCTATTGGCTGGTCGATTTGGTCCAGCCAAAAGCAGCAATATTCGTCACAATGGGCATCGCTAGGGTGAATAAGAGCAACACTTGGCGATAATTTCCCTACTAAAACGAAGATATGGTACAAAAGCGCTGGCCGTGTACATTGTACAGATTACGCTGTACAACTCTTACGAGCTGTTCCAATGTGCACGTCCTGCCGTATCATTTCTCCGTTTTCAAGAGGAAGATATTAGGAAACTAATATTGGGACAAGAAGGACGGGGCCCCTGTACCTCTGGTTTAGATGTTCCTGTATTTTGCCAGGACAGCATTTTCCCGGTGAATTCTGCTGCTTCTAATGGTAAGACTCAATAAAGAGTCTGTTCCAAAAGAGGAGTTAGGATGGACACTATATACTAAGGATGGACACTATATACTAAGGATGGACACTATATACTACTAAGAGACCTGTGACAACTCCAAGTGTGACAAAAGTTTAGATGGTTCCCTGGTCTATTCTACCTCCTTATACGCAACACATTCAAAATTCACGCCCAACCTGTTGTGAATTCAGTAAAATGAATAATTGTAACAACTGGTAAGTCACGTTGCTCCCTATACCCCTCCACATTATTTCATAAGGGGCGCCACATAACGGGCACTGAACGTTCCAGAAATAATTGCAATTTCCATCTTGGACTCCATCGCACATCGTATTTGGAAACCACCTGTATGTTCAAATGCTCATTTCACCACGTGTATTACACTACACCACATATTACACCTTGCTAAATTCCCCAAGGGGTGTACATTCAACAATTAGGGTCACTTTTCGGGTTTTCCTCTGTTTTGGTACCACTACGGCTCTCCAAATGTATCCTGACACATGTGAAGGATTTCTTGCAAATTTGGCCTCTAAAAGACAAACACCCCTCTTTTCCTCTACTGTGCGCCCATAAAGCATTTTATATGCACATGTGGGGTACTTCTACACTCGGGAGAAATAGTTTTACACCTTTTTCGGGGTTATTTAATATATTATCCCTTGTGGCTTACATAAATTAGGGGTAAAGTGACATTTATAGGAAAATTTTCACCTTTTTAATGTTTAGGGCCTAATTGGATCATTCACCTGTAGGGGCAAATACATATATTGCACATTGCAAAATTCTCTAAGGGGTGTGTGTTCAAAAATTAGGGTCACTTTTTGGATTCTTATCTGTTTTATACCACTAGGGCTCTCCAAATGCATGTCAAACATTTCTGTCAAATTTGGCTTCTAAAAGGCAAACCTCCCCCTTTCCTTTTACTGTGCGCCCATACAACATTTTATATACACATGTGGGGTACTTCTACACTCAAGAGAAATAGGTTTACACATTTTGGGGGGTTATTAAAATTTTTTTATCCCTTGTGGCTACAAAAAATTAGGGGTACAATGACCTTTATAAGAAAATGTTCACCTTTGTCCTATTTAAGCCCTAATTAAATCAAACACCTATATGGACAAATACTCATATTACACCTTACTAAATTCTCCAAAGGGTGCACTTTCCAAAATAGTGACACTTGTTGGGGTTCCCCTCTGTTTTGGTACCACTAGGACTCTCCAAATGCATCCTGACACATGTAATGGATGATTGTCAAATCTGGCTTCTAAAAGGCCAAAGCTCCTCCTTCCCTTCTGAGCCCCACTGTGTACCCATACAACACTTTATATGCAAAAGTGGTGCAGTTCTGTGCTTAGGAGAAATAGTTTTACACATTTATGGGAGTTGTTTCATCTTTTATCCCTTGTGGCTTACAAAAATTTGGGGTAAAAGTGACTTTTTTGAGAACATTTTCACCTTTTTTCCCTTTTGGGGCCTAATTGAATCAAACACCTGTTTGGGCAAATACACAAATTACACCTTGCTAAACTCTCCAAGGGGTGTACTTTCCAGAATGGTGTCTCTTGATGGGGCTTTCCTCTGTTTTGGTACCACTATGGCTCTCCAAATGCATCCTGACACATGAAAACTTTTTCAGCCATATTTGCCCTGCAAAAACGAAACAACGCTCTTTCCATTCCAAGTGCCCCCCTGTGCCCGTACAGAAGGGTACAGTGACAAAATGGGCATTGGCATGCTCAGGAGGAATTTCCTTAAACATGGTAAAATGCATTTTCCTTTTTAACCCATTGTGAAGTTGCAAATTTTAGTGTTCAATGAATCTATTGTAAGATAAAATTACATTTCTGTAATTTCACTTTCATTTATCTTTCACCCTCATGAAACGCTCAAAGGGTTAACAAAATTCCCAAAGGTTGTTTTGAATATTTTGAGGGGTGTAGTTTCTAAAATGGTGTCATTTGTGGGGGTTTTCTATCATGTAGGCCTTATAAAGTCACTTCTAACTAAACTGACCCTCCAAAAGTAGGTTTTGATGATTTTCGTGAAAATCAGAAAAATTGCACCTAAAGTTATAAGCCTCCTAACATCCTAAAAAAAAGGAAAAGATGTTTGAAAAATGATGCCAAGTTAAAGCAGACATATGGAAAATGTTAGTTATCAAGTTATTTTAGTGATATGACTAACTTTCCAAAAAGTAGAAAATTTTGAATTTTGAAAACATAGTTTTTTTCAAAATTTTGGGCAAATTTCCATTTATTTCATAAATAAATACCAAACATATTGATAAAATTTCTTGACCAACATGAAGTACAATGTGTCACGAAAAAACAATCTCAAAATCAACTGGATATGTTAAAGTGTTCCAAAGTTATAACCACTTAAATAGACACGTCAGATTTTAAAAAATGGGCCGTGTCAGGAAGGTGAAAAGTGGCTTCAGCGTTAAGGGGTTAAGCATGCGTTTTCAGTCCCTTTAAAAATGCATGCGTTTTTAAAACGCATCCGTTTTTTACCATTTACCGTTGGCTTCTTTTTTACACCTTTTTATCTCAATAGATAAAGAGGTTCAAAGCAGCCAAACGCATGGTAAATGGTAAAAAACGCATGCGTTTTTGAGCAGATTGAATTAAGATAACATATGTGTTTCTATGCAAAAGCATGCGATTGGCAATCAGTAAAGGCAGTAAAGACATATAACAATATTTTTATAAAATAAAATGGTAACATAATTTTACTATGTACTGAATCATTAAGAACGGAGATGTAGCAAGAGAAAATTCACTATATGGTAGGCATTATCATGGTATCACATGGAGGGGTTTTACTTAGAACTTCATATGCGCCTACCCTATTATTATATGTCACGAATAGGTGAAGTTCAACAATGAGCTTCATAGAGTTAAATGAGACATTTGTAGCTGTGTTACATCTGTATATATAGTTAGCGGTGTCTGTGGCACTTCATTCTCTGAGGATGAGTAATGAGACGTGAATGTTCCCTCCCAGCTCTGTGCTCACATTGTGCTGAGAACTCCTGACAACTTGTGTACGAGGAGGGAGCTCCCACATTGCACACCGCCGCTGACATGACAGCCAGATCCCAGGTCAGTATTCTCATTACACATGATCCTTATATAACCGCCTGTATATGGATGATACAGCTGCATACTCCTCAATAAGAGGAATTAGGGTGCTGCATGCACCCTAGTGAATCCCAGGCAGGACACCGAGGCAGTAGCTGTGTTCCCAGAGTTTACACTCATCTTATTTTCCGCTGTCATTTGCTATTGTATAAGTCACATTTCCTGTATGACTTAGACATTTAAAAGACTGTGAGATGTTCATGAAAAGTTGGACACAAAAGATAGTTCTGATCGTTTTGCTATGGAAAGAACAATTTTTTCCAGATGAGAACATATACTATAGTCTTTTATTGCCCTAAAAGGAAAATCATCAGGATAAGGGCAGCATTGACTAGCAATCAAAAGACATTGTTAATCATTTCTATTTCTATGATGGAAAGTATTATTTGTCATAGATACTTGGATCACGGTTGACGTTTAAGACCGTCTAGAACTTTCTTTAAAATGTGACCCTGTTGTGACCCTATCTCTCCCCTGTTTTCAGGGACATCCTGTCTTTCAGAGCCAGAGCTCCAGCTCGCAGCACTTGAGAGATCGACAGCGATTCTTTGAGGATGTCCTGGCGCATGATGTAGACATGTATTACCCCCATATTCACATGGTGAACGAGCGGTGGAGACGTAAGTGCAGGGTCCTGGGCTGCGGCTGGGATATACTACCCGGAAAGGATTAGCAAACTCCTCTCATGTAGCCTTGTAGGGTTACACATCTTGTTCTTGAACTGTCACATTCAACTAGAAATTTTTTTTTAGAACGTATCTATCAACATATCTCATATCCAACTGTCCAACTATCTATCTATCAATCGATCTATCTGCCTATCCTTTTACTATCCATTTGTCTGTCTGACTCATCTATCTGCCTATCTATTTACCTATCTATCTATCTATCTATCTATCTGCCTATCTATTTACCTATCTATCTATCTATCTATCTATATCACATCTATCTATCTAATCTATCTATCTATCTATCTATCTATATCACATCTATCTATCTAATCTATCTAATCTATCTATCTATCTATCTATCTATCTATCTATCTATCTATATCACATCTATCTATCTAATCTATCTATCTATCTATCTATCTCATCAATCTTATCTATCTAACCAACTATCTATCTATCTATCTATCTAATCTATCTATCTCATCAATCTTATCTATCTAACCAACTATCTATCTATTTATCTATCTTTCTATCAAGCAACAGAAAGCTTGATGGGATAGATACATTTTCTTATAGGTTTTTCCACATTTGCACACATAACCTATTCAGAACCTCCTTTCCAACACTGCTTAATGTAAGAAAAATGGAGAGAATGCATCTCCCGAACACCTCTCATGTAGCACTGAATAAATAAACAGCGATCAGGAATGGGATCTGGAATTTTTAAAGTGTTCTGTGAACGCAAGTAATAGGATGATATGTGCAGAAATTTTTACTGGAGGCTGAAGAAATGCAGGCAAGAACAAGCCTGAATTCTCAATAAGACGCACTCAGATGTGGAAAGTTCGTTCTGTGCAAGTTAATGTTTGGTGGATCTATAACAATATATCATGGAAAGGAACTCCCATTGGATTTAGGAATCTATACATTACCTAACCAGAGATCACAAGTGCTCCCACAAGGAAAATTAAGGTCTCGTAAACTCTATCCAGGGGGCAACTCAATGGAGAGATGTCTATATAAGCGTGTGTCCATGGAAGAGACAGATACGGCCAAGCATTTCATTTTATTAGACCCTTTATCTTAATAAGATTCAGTGATGAACACTTTTCTACAGTGGCTTCCACCGTTCTCTTCTTATCGGATTGCTCCGTCACCTCTAATGTTAGATATAGGATAATATAGGATAAAAATAAGTTCCTGCTGTAACATAACCAGGTTATGACTGGTGGCCGTAGGTGGATAGTTCATGTGGTAAGACTGTCAGTAAGTAAAGTTTGCAGCAAATGCTTTGTATTTATGGGTTGGGCGCATGAGATGTGGCGGGTGGAGGAAGTGCTGTACTTGTGGAGCAAAGAGATCTGTGCTCATAGTGTGCTCAAGGTGTGTCTGTAGTACTGTACTCCTCATGATCATCACATTTACCCCGTCATCTCTGTTGCATAATAACTCTACAGTGAATTCCCTTTTTTTTAAAAAATACCTCACTTTTGGATATGAGATGGCCCTTTGCTCCACTTCATAATGACCCAAACTAAGCATTTCCTCTGGAATAAATGCACAAAAATAAACACACTTTATATTTTTGTGTTAAAATGGGCAAAGCTTGATTTAAATCTTAAGACTAAAATAATCTCAGTTAAGATCTCCAGCTGTCTGAAATACAGCAACTAGATGAACAGCAAGATGTGGCCGACCATTCTAGCAGAGCCATTATACTTCAACTGCACTAAGGAAGATCTTTGCTCTGGTCCTTCACCATCATGGTCACCAACGCATGACACTACTATTTAGACCTCCTTCAGGTTTACCACTCACACCTCAGCTAATTCACCACCATGAGATTTTACATTCTGTATTAGGAGTAGTGGACTATAATATAAGCACTAGCCCAGGGGCCCAGGCCTTCTAGGGGGTCCAGGACAACCCAAATCACCAACCAAATTTATAATGAGATGGACCTTCACCCCTGGAATTCTCATACATCTGTTCATGCACTTAAAACCCATGTACACAAGAGCCATTTCAGGACGTTTAATGGTCCTCCAAAGGTCCTAAAACCAAACATTGAAAGCAGGCAGAAGGGATGTATCCTTCACCCCTCAATAATCTTAATTCTAATACCACATGTAGAAAGAGAATTTCTTATTTGTAGGGAGTTTAATATTCATGCAGCCCAGGACCCATGACAGTCTTAATCTGCCCCTGTGTATTAGTTAAAAAGAGCCCTTCAATAACATTCCTGCCACTTTCACCTGATTCTCCCTCCCAAACCCATGACCATGTTGCTCCTGGAAGTGTTGACCTCTGAACTTAACCTTAATTTTTACTGACTTAGGCTACATTCACACGATGTATACCCGCCGTACTGTAGTACGGCGGGCATACATCGACGCTGCAGAGAGGAGCAGGGGATGAGTGTTGCACCGTACCCCTCCCGTACAGGGCCGTGAGCCCATAGAAGTATATACGCCCCCCCGCCTTAGGCTGCATTCACACACATGTATGGGGGACGTATATATACGGCCGACGTATGTACGGCCGATATAGGTTCCCCATACACTTCTATGGGCTCACAGCATGGTACGGGAGCGGTACGGTGCCGCACACGTGCTGCTCCAAAGCCCGAGAAAAGATAGGACATGTGTTCCTATGGAGAGGGGCGGGGGTGAGCACCGCTCACCTCCTCCTCTTCTCCCTGCGCGCTGCGGTGTGCCCGCCGTGCTACGGTGCGGAGGGCAACGGCAGTGTGCATGTAGCCATAAACTGTACATGTCATGTAAAATTCCTGTACGTCACACCAGGTATTTAGATACAAGATGTACCAGTCCTAATATTGCCACTAGCCCAGTACAAAGAGGCAAAAATACAGAAGAATGTTATGTATTATGTAAGGAATGTGCTGCATCTCAACTTGTGCTAAAAACAGTAAATATACAGTATGTGCCTGAGGTTAATATAGAAATACTTATACACTATGTTATTTTGCAGAGGTTCATGAATACACATAAGATCTGCTGTATGTAAGGCAGATATCACATCTAAGTTCCTGTAGACGCCCCACCAGGGATATCTGAAAATTCATGAGTTTTACATGCAGTGATTCTGTACATAAAAAGTATTTATGGAACATTTTATGGATATTGTCTGAAGATCCATAATTGAATTTACTGGTATTCAAGTCAAAGGAATATTGCTCACTTTCTTGAGGTTGTATTTTTTTTGGAGACCTCTGTTTGGATGGAGACATATAGTACAGGTGCCATGTAAGGGAGTCATCAAAGATTGGAAGAAAGTCAACTTTTTACCATAACCTCACCACGTAGACTATGAATTATAGCCCTGAATAAATTGTCATTGCTTTTGTTGGTCTCCTAGTACTTGTCGCTCTACAGTAAATAAGTTCAGTATTAACCCCTTAACGCTCTGCGCCGTAGCTCTACGGCGCAGAGGTATAAGGGATGTATGAAGAGGGCTCACTGGCTGAGTCCTCTTCATACAGAGGTGGGGGTTTTTGCATTTTGCACAAAACCCCCACCGCTAATAACCGCGGTCGGTGCTTGCACCGATCGCGGCTATTAACCCCCTAAACGCCGCCGGCAAAGTCGCCGGCGGCGTTTAAAAGACGGCGGCGCGTGGGCGCCGCCATCTTTTTTTCGATCGCCACGCCCCCGAACGTCATCGGGGGGCGGCGATCAGTTGCCATGGTAGCCTCGTGTCTTCTTTTGACACGAGGCTATCTGGCAGCTGCATATTCGTTACAATGAGCCAGTGGCTCATTGTAATGAATGTGCTGCAAAAATGCCATATATTGCAATACAGAAGTATTGCAGTATATGGTAGCAGCGATCTGACTATCTAGGGTTAATGTACCCTAGATGGTCTAAAAGATAGTGAAAAAAAAAAGAAAAAAAAAAGTTTAAAAAATAAAAAAAATTAATAAAATATTAAAAGTTCAAATCACCCCCCTTTCCCTAGAACGGATATAAAACATAACAAACAGTAAAAATCACAGACATATTAGGTATCGCCGCGTCCCAAAATGCCCGATCTATCAAAATATAAAAACGGTTACGGCCGGCGGTGACCTCCGAGGCGGGAAATGGCGCCCAAATGTCCGAAATGCGACTTTTACACCTTTTTACATAACATAAAAAATGAAATAAAAAATGATCAAAATGTCGCACAGACCTCAAAATGGTAGCAATGAAAACGTCGCCTCATTTCGCAAAAAATGACCCCTCACACATCTCCGTGCGCCAAAGTATGAAAAAGTTATTAGCGTCAGAAGATGGCAAAAATTTTTTTTTCTTTTTTGTACACATTCGTTTAATTTTTGAAAATGTATTAAAACACAATAAAACCTGTATAAATTTGGTATCACCGCGATTGCACCGAACCAAAGAATAAAGTAGGCGTGTTATTTGGAGCGAAGAGTGAAAGTCGTAAAAACTGAGCCCACAAGAACGTGACGCACGTGCGGTTTTTTTTCAATTTTTCCACATTTGGAATTTTTTTTCAGCTTTGCAGTACATGGCATGTTAAAATAAATAACATTACGGGAAAGTAAAATTTGTTACGCACAAAATAAGCCCTCACACAGGTCTGTACACGGAAAAATGAAAAAGTTATGGATTTTTGAAGTTGGAGAGCGAGAAATGAGGCGAAAAACCCTGAGTTGGCCGTTGTTCAGACCCTGATGATGTATGATGATAACTTAACAGTGAAGACAAATAAGGGAACTGAAACTTTAAAGTTTACTACTCCTTCTAATGCAAATTTAGCATTTTGTGCAGAATAAAAGTTAACTTTTTTAGAACGGGAAAACCCCTTTAACCTGAAGAATATGAAAACTGTGACTCACTTAGATCCTGTGCCACTTGCAAATAAACATGAGAAAAACCTTTTCTTTTTTCATATTTCATTTTAGGATGTTTTACGATTCAATTTAATTTATATTTTATTTTTTCTCCACTGAAATGAATATGTTACGTATAGTTTCACATATAAACAGAGTTGTGAACCTCAAAACTGTTTGAGAGCAAAACTGTTTTAGTTACGTATGCCAACCAATCAGAGCTCAGCTTTCATTTTATAAACTGAAGTGGGAAAAATAAGTTGGATGTAGAATTTGCTCACATGGTGGTGAAGTCTGGACGCGTTTTTGCAAACTTTAAGAGTTTGAAGCTTGGGAACAGTCTGATGTTTTTGCAGTAATACTGTAACGTCCGTGCTAAAACGTCCTTCTATCCGCAGTTGGCAGAATAGGTGGCGTTAATTTGTGTGTGAACTGTGGCTTGGATTAAATGCTCCTTGCATTTCAGCCCTGCCCAGCAAGGGGTACTAGCCTGATTGACAGTTCCTCCAGTGTGCTGCTGGAGGCAACCGGGAACTGCCTTATATACCTGCCTACTCCCATCAGACCTTATTCAGTTATTCAGTCTGAACTGTGTATCTAGTGCTCTTGCCATTACATTTCTTGCCTTTCTGTGTACTGACTTCGGCTTTGCCTACTGACCATTCTATTTTCTATTAGACTCTGTACATTTGCCGCCATCTTGGTTTGGACCCGTTTGTTTGACTCCGCTTGTCTGTCTGTATCTTTTGTTTGTCCCTCAGTATCCTTTATCCCCTAGTGTGACCCCACTTTCCTGTCTCAGTCTTGTGTCGGTTTCTTTGCACCAGTGTGAACACCGACCTATATCTGTATTCCGGTTACCTGTCCGCTCCACCATCCAGCAGCTGTCAGACGAAGTAAGTCTTCCTTGTCATCTTGTAGGGTCACTCAGGGACAGTCAGATAGGTTCCTGATAGTGGGTTCGCCCTTGTCAGGGTGGTTTATCTGCTGTAGGCAGGGCCTTAGCCCGCAGGGAAGTCACAGGATGAGTTCGCCAGTCTTGAAGCTTTGCCCATTTTAACACAAAAATATAAAGCGTGTTGTGCATTTATTCCAGAGGAAATGCTTAGTTTGGGTCATTATGAAGTGGAGCAAGGGTCCATATGATATCCAAAAGTGAGGTATTTTTTTAAAACAAGGAATTCACTGTACAGTTATAATGCAACATAGATGACGGGGTAAATGTGATGATCATGAGGAGTACAGTACTACAGACACACCTTGAGCACACTATGAGCACAGATGTCTTTGTTCCACAAGTTCAGCACTTCCTCCACCTGCCATATCTCATGCGCCCAAGTTGACAGCTAGCGCCAAGCCTGGTTGTGGTTGTGTGGTTGCTGGACAGGTACTGACAAATACGTTCTAGAATGTGGGGGATAAATCTTTTGTAGCAGTAAGAGGGACAAAAGAGGTCCACATTTTTTCCCCTAAGCGGTGCCTTTTGCTCCACACTTTACTCTAGCTCCACACAGTATAGTTTCCCCCTTAGTGCCCTCTATCTTCCCCCCACATTGGGGCCCCTCCTCCTCCTCACGTTGTAGACTCCCTAATATTGTTTCCCCTGGCTCTCCCTCATATTAAAGCTTTCTTATTATGACACCGCCCTAGTTGGCCCTCACATTATATCCCCCCAGCCACTCCCCGGATATAGTGTCCGCCATCTCCCCTGCATATTAAAGCTCCATCTTATTGCTTCCCCCCCCCCCCTCCAGTAGCATCCCCTCATATGCTAACCCCCCGGTTGCTCCCTCTGATATTGTGGCTCCTCACCACCATTCTTCCTTGTTGCTGCTTAATGAACAAGAAACACAGATACTCAGCTCTCCCCATTCCCCAGCAGCTGCTCTCCTGCTCTCTCCTCTCCTGCTGTGTGTAGCTCTGAAGGTGAGATTACATCATCACATTGCGCCTGTCGGCCCTGCTCCACACAGCAGTAGCAGAGGAACAGAGTGTCTCTGTATTCAACTGTCCCGAGACACTGATGTGACAAGAGTTGAGCTAGATCCTTGAGGAAGCATCCGATTAGAAATGCATAAACTTCTACAAAGATTGCCCTGGATTTATTATTTATATATATATATATATATATATATATATATATATATATATATATATATATATATATATATATCAATCATATTTTCTGAATGTATAAAGCTGTATTCTCTTTTGCAGCTCCACTGGACAGTGTATCATCAATGGAGGTGAATATTGATTCAGTGGAATTGTCTGAACCACTGGACATTAGTGAACTGGAGCCCAGTGATACATTTCTGCCGTCAGAAGACCCTCTGAGCCCAATGGTTACTCCCGGTCAGTATTATACACAGCACCATTCTTCATAATAGCAGTTGTGGGTGTATATACTATACAATACCATGTAACAGCCAGGGATTTTGTCTACAGTTAAGTTCATTATATTGCAAAGAATAAAAATTAGAAGGGATTGTCCATGGTTAGAAAAACATTGCTGCTTTTTCTAAAAAATAGGGCCACTCTTGTCCACAGATTGCGGCTGGTATTGCAGCTGGACTTTTTTACATGAACATTGTGAAATGGAAGATGCAAAAATTGCAGAAAATAATGCATTCCCTTTAAAGGACAGCTACTATCAGTTTCCCACAACACTTCAAGGAGCAACATGCAAAGGGGGTCATGGCTTTGGGTGGGAGAATCAGGTGAAAGTGTCAGGGATGTTATTGAAGGATTTGTTTTAACTAATACACAGGGGCGGATTAAGACTGCCATGGGCCCTTGGCTGCATGAATTTAAATCCCCCACAAATCGGGAATTCTCTTTCTACATGTCGTACTCGAATCAAGATTCTTGAGGAATGGAGGATGCGTCCCTTCTGCCTGCTTTCAATATTTGGTTTCAGGAACTTTGAGAGGACATTTAAATGTCCTGAAATGGCTCTTGTGTACATGTGGGTGAAGAACCTTCTCAATATAAATTTGTTTGGTGGTTTGGGTTGCCCTGGGCCCCCTTGAATGTAACATCTCATGGTGGTGAAATGGCTGAGGTGTGAGTGGTCAGCCTGAAGGAGGTCTAAATAGTAGTGTCATGCATTGGTGACCATGATGGTGAAGGACCAGAGCAAAGATCTTCCTTGGTGCGGTTGAAGTGTAATGGCTCTGCTAGAATGGCCGGCCACATCTTGCTGTTCGTCTAGTTGCTGTATCTCAGACAGCTGGAGATCTTAACTGAGATTATTTTAGTCTTGTGATTAAAATGAAGCTTTGCCCATTTTAAAACCAAAATATAAAGCGTGTTGTGCATTCATTCCAGAGGAAATGCTTAGTTTGGGCCATTATGAAGTGGAGCAAGGGTACATCCGATATCCAAAAGTGAGGTATTTTTTTAAAACAAGGAATTCACTGTACAGTTATAATGCAACATAGATGACGGGGTAAATGTGATGATCATGAGGAGTACAGTACTACAGACACACCTTGAGTACACTATGAGCACAGATCTCTTTGCTCCACAAGTACAGCACTTCCTCCACCTGCCACATCTCATGCACCCAACCCATAAATACAATGATATTCACTGAAATTCATAAGATGATGATGAAAGCTTCCTAGCTAACAAAGCATTTGCTGCAAACTTTACTTACTGACAGTCTCACCACATGAACTATCCACCTACGGCCACTAGTCATGACCTGGTTATGTTACAGCAGGAACTTATTTTTATCCTACATTATCCTATATCTAACATTAGAGGTGATGGAGCAATCCGATAAGAAGAGAACGGTGGAAGCCACTGTAGAAACGTGTTCATCACTGAACGGAAAAGAGGTGCAATATCAGACACAACCTATTGTTTTCATACACTTACAAAAATTAAAACCTCCTGTATAAAAAAAAAAAAAAAATATTCATTTTGACATTTTATGGCAAAAATAACTTTTTCATACTTCGGTGTACGGAGCTGTGGATGGTGTCAGTTTTTGCGACTTTTGATGACATTTGAATGCTAACATATTAAGAACTGTACGGCATTTCGATCACTTTTTATAGAATTTTTTCTATATTTTAAAATGGCAAAAACGTGGCCTTTTTTACTTTGGGCGCTATTTTCCATTATGGGGTTAAACGCCGGGAAAAACCTCTTTTATATTTTGATACGTCACACGTCGGTAAGGGGTTAAAGGACAACTAACATTGCTCCTTAGGACTTCTTTTATTATAACTCTATATGCTGCAATCAGCATATTCCCCTCCCCCCATAGCTCTAGCGGTCCGGCCCCCCAACAGCATAAATTAAAATATGAGGCTCCTTGAGGCGCTTGGGTGATGTAGCCAGCGTATTACCATGGGTAATTTGCATACGTTTTATAAGTCTATATTTCTGTGATCTCCAAATGTAGAGTTATAATAAAAGAAGGAACTTCTTATTAGGAAACTGATAGTCAATATCCATTAAAGGGAATACGTTATTTTCTGCATACTTTTGCATCTTCCATTTCACAATGTTCATTTTGTGGCCCTGTTGTAATGTCTTGTCACTGACACTCACTGCTAAGTACACTGTACCGTCCTGATATATTCTTCTGTGTATACATATATATTCTATATACTTCTGAATACTTGGGCGCCTGCTGCTTCCACTATGTGGATGTATAATGTCTATATTCTTGTAATGAGATTACGGGGCAGGTATTTTATATATGCAAGATGATGGAATTATGCAGCATGAGAGGCACTTGTCATCTCTCCAGGATTTAAAGGAAATCTACCACCAGGATGAAGGATTGTAAACCAAGCACGCTAACATACTGATATGTTTCCCCTATGGCAGGATCTGCTCTTCTTTTAGCTTCTTATGCCCTTGTTTTAACTTAAAAAGGCTTTTAAAAATTATGCAAATGAGTCCGAGGAGCTCCTGCTCCATAACTGTTAATCCAGCCTTGAGCCTCTCAGGCTAATTTGCATAATTGTAAAGCCTTTTTTTTTTTAAAAAAACAAGGACATAAGAAGCTAAAAGAAGAGGGGGTACCAGAAGGGGGCTGTAAGTTTGCTTGGTTTACAAGCCTTGATTCTGGTGGTAGATTTCCTTTAATTTTCAGCGGTTGCAACATTTCTACGCTGATCACTATAGTATGAATTATGGAATCTGCAGTTTATTGGACTTGCATATTATATCGAAATGAGTATAATAGTCCTGCGGGTTGCCCTTACCTGTAGGACCTGGTAAGGTGACAGATATTTCTCACTACCTGACTAAATGGTCCGCCTACTCTTGACCTAAAGAGTGTGAGCATGACCATGATATGTTTTATTGGATAAAGTGAGGGAGATGTCTCTGGAGAGTTTTGCACTGGAAGCATTGACTGGACATATCAGACCGTGCAGGATACAACCCCCTACTAGTAACAACCAGATGTCAATTTATTCATACATTTACTAGCAGGACTTTTTAGTGCGAGTCCAATGTGTTCATCACCGCATTCGACTCACACAAAACTCTGAAACATAGCTGTTATTTAGATCTATGCAAACATCAAACATTTTTTCTCACTGTCCGTCTGCTTTGCGATGTGTCAGAAGTAGGGCATGTCCTACAGACAGTTCCCTACTTAAGGACACCCGACTTACAGATCACCCCTATTTACAGATGAACCCCTCTGCCCACTTTGACCTCTGATGAAGCTCTATGGATGCTTTACTATAGTTCCAGACTGCAATAATCAGCTGTAAGGTGTCTGTAATGAAACTTTATTGATAATCCTTGTTCCCATTACAGCTAAAAATTTTGAAAATACAATTGTCACTGGGACTTAATTTATTTTTTCTGGAGCTGCAATTCTAAAATATACAGTTCCGACTTACATACAAATTTAACGTAAGAACAAACCTAAAGAACCTATCTTGTACGTAACCCAGGGACTGCCTGTACTTT